>NW_020621603.1:549181-564172 GCF_003573695.1 Papaver somniferum | reverse complement strand
AATATATTCCCTGTATATTTTAAACAAATTCGTCGACTTCGAGGCATATACCTGGTCCGAGATCGAAAACTGACGGTCAGTGGACTGCTATAAGTCGCTTACTTCGTAAGAACGACGAACCCGGCCATATACTGGAAAGACACCTCAGGAATATATTCCATGTATATGTTAAACAAACACATTTTCGTCGACTTCGAGGCATATACCTGGTCCGAGATCGAAACCTGGCGGTAAGTGGACTGCTATAAGTCGGAAACTTCGTAAGAATGACGAACCCATCCATATACTAGAAAGATTCCTCAGGAATATATTCCATGTATATGTTAAACAGACACATTTTCGTCGACTTCGAGGCATATACCTGGTCCGAGATCGAAACCTGGCGGTCAGTGAACTGCGATAAGTCGGAAACTTCGTAAGAACGACGAATCCAGCCATATACTGGAAAGATTCCTCAGGAATATATTCCCTGTATATGTTACACAGACACATTTCGTTGACTTCGAGGCATATACCTGGTCCGAGATCGAAACCTTGTGGTCAGTGACTGCTATAAGTCGGAAACTTCGTAAGAACGACGAATCCAGCCATATACTGGAAACATTCCGCAGGAATATATTCCCTGTATATGTTAAACAGACACATTTCCGTCGACTTCGAGGCATATACCTGGTCTGAGATCGAAACCTGGCGGTCAGTGGACTGCTATAAGTCGGAAACTTCGTAAGAACGACGAATCCAACCATATACTGGAAAGATTCCTCAGAAATATATTCCCTGTATATTTTAAACAAATTCGTCGACTTCGAGGCATATACCTGGTCCGAGATCGAAAACTGACGGTCAGTGGACTGCTATAAGTCGCTTACTTCGTAAGAACGACGAACCCGGCCATATACTGGAAAGACTCCTCAGGAATATATTCCATGTATATGTTAAACAAACACATTTTCGTCGACTTCGAGGCATATACCTGGTCCGAGATCGAAACCTGGCGGTAAGTGGACTGCTATAAGTCGGAAACTTCGTAAGAACGACGAACCCAGCCATATACTGGAAAGATTCCTCAGGAATATATTCCATGTATATGTTAAAAAGACACATTTTCGTAGATTCCTCAGGAATATATTCCATGTATATGTTAAAAAGACACATTTTCGTCGACTTCGAGGCATATACCTGGTCCGAGATCGAAACCTTGTGGTCAGTGACTGCTATAAGTCGGAAACTTCGTAAAAACGACGAATCCAGCCATATACTGGAAACATTCCTCAGGAATATATTCCCTGTATATGTTAATCAGACACATTTTCGTCGACTTCGAGGCATATACCTGGTCCGAGATCGAAACCTGGCGGTCAGTGGACTGCTATAAGTCGGAAACTTCGTAAGAACGACGAATCCAACCATATACTGGAAAGATTCCTCATAAATATATTCCCTGTATATTTTAAACAAATTCGTCGACTTCGAGGCATATACCTGGTCCGAGATCGAAAACTGACGGTCAGTGGACTGCTATAAGTCGCTTACTTCGTAAGAACGACGAACCCGGCCATATACTGGAAAGACTCCTCAGGAATATATTCCATGTATATGCTAAACAAACACATTTTCGTCGACTTCGAGGCATATACCTGGTCCGAGATCGAAACCTGGCGGTAAGTGGACTGCTATAAGTCGGAAACTTCGTAAGAACGACGAACCCAGCCATATACTGGAAAGATTACTCAGGAATATATTCCATGTATATGTTAAACAGACACATTTTCGTCGACTTCGAGGCATATACCTGGTCCGAGATCGAAACCTGGCGGTCAGTGGACTGCGATAAGTCGGAAACTTCGTAAGAACGACGAATCCAGCTATATATTGGAAAGATTCCTCAGGAATATATTCCCTGTATATTTTAAACAGACACATTTTCGTCGACTTCGAGGCATATACCTGGTCCGAGATCGAAACCTGACGGTCAGTGGACTACTATAAGTCGGAAACTTCGTAAGAACGACGAATCCAGCCATATACTGGAAAGATTCTTCAGGAATATATTCCCTGTATATGTTAAACAGACACATTTCGTCGACTTCGAGGCATTTACCTGGTCCGAGATCGAAACCTTGTGGTCAGTGGACTGGTATAAGTCAGAAACTTCGTAAGAACGACGAATCCAGCCATATACTGGAAAGATTCCTCAGGAATATATTCCTGTATATGTTAAACAGACACATTTTCGTCGACTTCGAGGCATATACCTGGTCCGAGACCGAAACCTGGCGGTAAGTGGACTGCTATAAGTCGGAAACTTCGTAAGAAAGACGAATCCAGCCATATACTGGAAATATTCCTCAGGAATATATTCCCTGTATATGTTAAACAAACACATTTTCGTCGACTTCGAGGCATATACCTAGTCCGAGATCGAAACCTGGCGGTCAGTGGACTGTTATAAGTCGGAAACTTCGTAAGAACGACGAATCCAGCCATATACTGGAAACATTCCTCCGGAATATATTCCCTGTATATGTTAAACAGACACATTTTCGTCGACTTCGAGGCATATATCTGGTCTGAGATCGAAACCTGGCGGTCAGTGGACTGCTATAAGTCGGAAACTTCGTAAGAACGACGAATCAAACCATATACTGGAAAGATTATTCAGGAATATATTCCCTGTATATTTTAAACAAACACATTTTCGTCGACTTCGAGGCATATACCTGGTCCGAGATCGAAATCTGACGGTTAGTGGACTGCTATAAGTCGCTTACTTCGTAAGAACGATGAACCCAGGCATATGCTGAAAAGATTCCTCAGGAAGATATTCCATGTATATGTTACACAGACACATTTTCGTCGACTTCGAGGCTTATACCTGGTCTGAGATTGAAACCTGGCGGTCACTGGACTTCTATAAGTCGGAAACTTCGTAAGAACGACGAATCCAGCCATATACTGGAAATATTCCTCAGGAATATATTCCCTTTATATGTTAAACAGACACATTTTCGTCGACTTCGAGCCATATATCTGGTCCGAGATCGAAACCTGGCGGTCAATGGACTGCTATAAGTCGGAAACTTCGTAAGAACGACGAATCCAGTCATATACTGGAAATATTCCTCAGGAATATATTCCCTGCATATGTTAAACAGACACATTTTCGTCGACTTCGAGGCATATACCTAGTCCGAGATCGAAACCTGGCGGTCAGTGGACTGCTATAAGTCGGAAACTTCGTAAGAACGACGAATCCATCCATATACTGGAAAGATTCCTCAGGAATATATTCCCTGTATATGTTACACAGACACATTTCGTCGACTTCGAGGCATATACCTGGTCCGAGATCGAAACCTTGTGGTCACTGGACTGCTATAAGTCGGAAACTTCGTAAGAACGACAAATCCAGCCATATACTGGAAAGATTCCTCAGGAATATATTCCTGTATATGTTAAACAGACACATTTTCGTCGACTTCGAGGCATATACCTGGTCCGAGATCGAAACCTGGCGGTAAGTGGACTGCTATAAGTCGGAAACTTCGTAAGAACGACGAATCCAGCCAGATACTGGAAAGATTCCTCAGGAATATGTTCCCCGTATATGCAGACACATTTTCGTCGACTTCGAGGCATATACCTAGTCCGAGATCGAAACCTAGAGGTCAGTGGACTGCTATAAGTCGGAAACTTCGTAAGAACGACGAATCCAGCCATATACTGGAAACATTCCTCAGGAATATATTCCCTGTATATGTTAAATAGACACATTTTCGTCGACTTCGAGGCATATACCTGGTCCGGGATCGAAACCTGGCGGTCAGTGGACTGCTATAAGTCGGAAACTTCGTAAGAACGACGAATCCAACCATATAATGGAAATATTCCTCAGGAATATATTCCCTGTATATTTTAAACAAATTCGTCGACTTCGAGGCATATACCTGGTCCGAGATCGAAAACTGACGGTCAGTGGACTGCTATAAGTCGCTTACTTCGTAAGAACGACGAACCCGGCCATATACTGGAAAGACTCCTCAGGAATATATTCCATGTATATGTTAAACAAACACATTTTCGTCGACTTCGAGGCATATACCTGGTCCGAGATCGAAACCTGGCGGTAAGTGGACTGCTATAAGTCGGAAACTTCGTAACAATGACGAACCCATCCATATACTGGAAAGATTCCTCAGGAATATATTCCATGTATATGTTAAACAGACACATTTTCGTCGACTTCGAGGCATATACCTGGTCCGAGATCGAAACCTGGCGGTCAGTGAACTGCGATAAGTCGGAAACTTCGTAAGAACGACGAATCCAGCCATATACTGGAAAGATTCCTCAGGAATATATTCCCTGTATATGTTACACAGACACATTTCGTTGACTTCGAGGCATATACCTGGTCCGAGATCGAAACCTTGTGGTCAGTGACTGCTATAAGTCGGAAACTTCGTAAGAACGACGAATCCAGCCATATACTGGAAACATTCCGCAGGAATATATTCCCTGTATATGTTAAACAGACACATTTCCGTCGACTTCGAGGCATATACCTGGTCTGAGATCGAAACCTGGCGGTCAGTGGACTGCTATAAGTCGGAAACTTCGTAAGAACGACGAATCCAACCATATACTGGAAAGATTCCTCAGAAATATATTCCCTGTATATTTTAAACAAATTCGTCGACTTCGAGGCATATACCTGGTCCGAGATCGAAAACTGACGGTCAGTGGACTGCTATAAGTCGCTTACTTCGTAAGAACGACGAACCCGGCCATATACTGGAAAGACTCCTCAGGAATATATTCCATGTATATGCTAAACACACACATTTTCGTCGACTTCGAGGCATATACCTGGTTCGAGATCGAAACCTGGCGGTAAGTGGACTGCTATAAGTCGGAAACTTCGTAAGAACGACGAACCCAGCCATATACTGGAAATATTCCTCAGGAATATATTCCATGTATATGTTAAACAGACACATTTTCGTCGACTTCGGGGCATATACCTGGTCCGAGATCGAAACCTGGCGGTCAGTGGACTGCGATAAGTCGGAAACTTTGTAAGAACGACGAATCCAGCTATATACTGGAAAGATTCCTCAGGAATATATTCCCTGTATATTTTAAACAGACACATTTTCGTCGACTTCGAGGCATATACCTGGTCCGAGATCGAAACCTGACGGTCAGTGGACTACTATAAGTCGGAAATTTCGTAAGAACGACGAATCCAACCATATACTGGAAAGATTCTTCAGGAATATATTCCATGTATATGTTAAACAAACACATTTCGTCGACTTCGAGGCATTTACCTGGTCCGAGATCGAAACCTTGTGGTCAGTGGACTAGTATAAGTCAGAAACTTCGTAAGAACGACGAATCCAGCCATATACTGGAAAGATTCCTCAGGAATATATTCCTGTATATGTTAAACATACACATTTTCGTCGACTTCGAGGCATATACCTGGTCCGAGACCGAAACCTGGCGGTAAGTGGACTGCTATAAGTCGGAAACTTCGTAAGAACGACGAATCCAGCCATATACTAGAAATATTCCTCAGGAATATATTCCCTGTATATGTTAAACAGACACATTTTCGTCGACTTCGAGGAATATACCTAGTCCGAGATCGAAACCTGGCGGTCAGTGGACTGCTATAAGTCGGAAACTTCTTAAGAACGACTAATCCAGCCATATACTAGAAATATTCCTCAGGAATATATTCCCTGTATATGTTAAACAGACACATTTTCGTCGACTTCGAGGAATATACCTAGTCCGAGATCGAAACCTGGCGGTAAGTGGACTGCTATAAGTCGGAAACTTCGTAAGAACGACGAATCCAGCCATATACTGGAAACATTCCTCAGGAATATATTCCCTGTATCTGTTAAACAGACACATTTTCGTCGACTTCGAGGCATATATCTGGTCCGAGATCGAAACCTGGCGGTCAGTGGACTGCTATAAGTCGGAAACTTCGTAAGAACGACGAATCAAACCATATACTGGAAAGATTATTCAGGAATATATTCCCTGTATATTTTAAACAAACACATTTCGTCGACTTTGAGGCATATACCTGGTCCGAGATCGAAATCTGACGGTCAGTGGACTGCTATAAGTCGCTTACTTCGTAAGAACGATGAACCCAGCCATATGCTGGAAAGATTCCTCAGGAAGATATTCCATGTATATGTTACACAGACACATTTTCGTCGACTTCGAGGCTTATACCTGGTCTGAGATTGAAACCTGGCGGTCACTGGACTTCTATAAGTCGGAAACTTCTTAAGAACGACGAATCCAGCCATATACTGGAAATATTCCTCAGGAATATATTCCCTGTATATGTTAAACAGACACATTTTCGTCGACTTCGAGCCATATATCTGGTCCGAGATCGAAACCTAGCGGTCAGTGGACTGCTATAAGTCGGAAACTTCGTAAGAACGACGAATCCAGTCATATACTGGAAATATTCCTCAGGAATATATTCCCTGCATGTGTTAAACAGACACATTTTCGTCGACTTCGAGGCATATACCTAGTCCGAGATCGAAACCTGGCGGTCAGTGGACTGCTATAAATCGGAAACTTCGTAAGAACGACGAATCCATCTATATACTGGAAACATTCCTCAGGAATATATCCCATGTATATGTTACACAGACACATTTTCGTCGACTTCGAGGCTTATACCTGGTATGAGATTGAAACCTGGCGGTCACTGGACTGCTATAAGTCGGAATCTTCGTAAGAACGACGAATCCAACCATATACTGGAAAGATTCCTCAGGAATATATTCCCTGTATATTTTAAACAAACACATTTTCGTCGTCTTCGAGGCATATACCTGGTCCGAGATCGAAACCTGACGGTCAGTGGACTGTTATAAGTCGCTTACTTCGTAAGAACGACGAACCCAGCCATATACTGGAAAGATTCCTCAAGAAGATATTCCATGTATATGTTAAACAGACACATTTTCGTCGACTTCGAGGCATATACGTGGTCCGAGATCGAAACTTGGCGGTCAGTGGACTGCTATAAGTCGGAAACTTCGTAAGAACGACGAATCCAGCCATATACTGGAAAGATTCCTCAGGAATATATTCCCTGTATATGTTAAACAGACACATTTCGTCGACTTCGAGGCATATACCTGGTCCGAGATCGAAACCTGGCGGTCAGTGGACTGCTATAAGTCGGAAACTTCCTAAGAACGACGAATCCAGCCATATACTGGAAACATTCCTCAGTAATATATTCCTGTATATGTTAACCAGACACATTTTCGTCGACTTCGAGGCATATACCTGGTCTGAGATCGAAACCTGGCGGTCAGTGGACTGCTATAAGTCGGAAACTTCTTAAGAACGACTAATCCATCCATATGTTGGAAATATTCCTCAGGAATATATTCCGTGTATATATTAAACAGACACATTTTCGTCGACTTCGAGGCATATACCTCGTCCGAGATCGAAACATGGCGGTCAGTGGACTGCTATAAGTCGGAAACTTCGTAAGAACGACGAATCCAGCCATATACGGGAAACATTCCTCAGTAATATATTCCCTGTATATGTTAAACAGACACATTTTCGTCGACTATGAGGCATATACCTTGTCCGAGATCGAAACCTGGCGGTCAGTGGACTGCTATAAGTCGGAAACTTCGTAAGAACGACGAATCCAGCCATATACTGGAAATATTCCTCAGGAATATATTCCTTGTATATGTTAAACAGACACATTTTCGTCGACTTCGAGGCATATACCTGGTCTGAGATTGAAACCTGGCGGTCAGTGGACTGCTATAAGTCGGAAACTTCGTAAGAACGACGAATCCAACCATATATTGGAAAGATTCCTCAGGAATATATTCCCCGTATATTTTAAATAAACACATTTTCGTCGACTTCGAGACATATACCTGGTCCGAGATCGAAACCTGACGGTCAGTGGACTGCTATAAGTCGCTTACTTCGTAAGAACGACGAACCCAGCCATATACTGGAAAGATTCCTCAGGAATAGATTCCATGTATATGTTAAACATACACATTTTCGTCGGTGGTCAGTGGACAACTATAAGTCGGAAACTTCGTAAGAACGACGAATCCAGCAATATACTGGAAACATTCCTCCGGAATATATTCCCTGTATATGTTAAACAGACACATTTTCGTCGACTTCGAGGCATATATCTGGTCCGAGATCGAAACCTGGCGGTCAGTGGACTGCTATAAGTCGGAAACTTCGTAAGAACGACGAATCAAACCATATACTGGAAATATTATTCAGGAATATATTCCCTGTATATTTTAAACAAACACATTTTCGTCGACTTCGAGGCATATACCTGGTCCGAGATCGAAATCTGACGGTCAGTGGACTGCTATAAGTCGCTTACTTCGTAAGAACGATGAACCCAGCCATATGCTGGAAAGATTCCTCAGGAAGATATTCCATGTATATGTTACACAGACACATTTTCGTCGACTTCGAGGCTTATACCTGGTCTGAGATTGAAACCTGGCGGTCACTGGACTTCTATAAGTCGGAAACTTCGTAAGAACGACGAATCCAGCCATATACTGGAAATATTCCTCAGGAATATATTCCCTTTATATGTTAAACAGACACATTTTCGTCGACTTCGAGCCATATATCTGGTCCGAGATCGAAACCTGGCGGTCAATGGACTGCTATAAGTCGGAAACTTCGTAAGAACGACGAATCCAGTCATATACTGGAAATATTCCTCAGGAATATATTCCCTGCATATGTTAAACAGACACATTTTCGTCGACTTCGAGGCATATACCTAGTCCGAGATCGAAACCTGGCGGTCAGTGGACTGCTATAAGTCGGAAACTTCGTAAGAACGACGAATCCATCCATATACTGGAAAGATTCCTCAGGAATATATTCCCTGTATATGTTACACAGACACATTTCGTCGACTTCGAGGCATATACCTGGTCCGAGATCGAAACCTTGTGGTCACTGGACTGCTATAAGTCGGAAACTTCGTAAGAACGACAAATCCAGCCATATACTGGAAAGATTCCTCAGGAATATATTCCTGTATATGTTAAACAGACACATTTTCGTCGACTTCGAGGCATATACCTGGTCCGAGATCGAAACCTGGCGGTAAGTGGACTGCTATAAGTCGGAAACTTCGTAAGAACGACGAATCCAGCCAGATACTGGAAAGATTCCTCAGGAATATGTTCCCCGTATATGCAGACACATTTTCGTCGACTTCGAGGCATATACCTAGTCCGAGATCGAAACCTAGAGGTCAGTGGACTGCTATAAGTCGGAAACTTCGTAAGAACGACGAATCCAGCCATATACTGGAAACATTCCTCAGGAATATATTCCCTGTATATGTTAAATAGACACATTTTCGTCGACTTCGAGGCATATACCTGGTCCGGGATCGAAACCTGGCGGTCAGTGGACTGCTATAAGTCGGAAACTTCGTAAGAACGACGAATCCAACCATATAATGGAAATATTCCTCAGGAATATATTCCCTGTATATTTTAAACAAATTCGTCGACTTCGAGGCATATACCTGGTCCGAGATCGAAAACTGACGGTCAGTGGACTGCTATAAGTCGCTTACTTCGTAAGAACGACGAACCCGGCCATATACTGGAAAGACTCCTCAGGAATATATTCCATGTATATGTTAAACAAACACATTTTCGTCGACTTCGAGGCATATACCTGGTCCGAGATCGAAACCTGGCGGTAAGTGGACTGCTATAAGTCGGAAACTTCGTAAGAATGACGAACCCATCCATATACTAGAAAGATTCCTCAGGAATATATTCCATGTATATGTTAAACAGACACATTTTCGTCGACTTCGAGGCATATACCTGGTCCGAGATCGAAACCTGGCGGTCAGTGAACTGCGATAAGTCGGAAACTTCGTAAGAACGACGAATCCAGCCATATACTGGAAAGATTCCTCAGGAATATATTCCCTGTATATGTTACACATACACATTTCGTTGACTTCGAGGCATATACCTGGTCCGAGATCGAAACCTTGTGGTCAGTGACTGCTATAAGTCGGAAACTTCGTAAGAACGACGAATCCAGCCATATACTGGAAACATTCCTCAGGAATATATTCCCTGTATATGTTAAACAGACACATTTCCGTCGACTTCGAGGCATATACCTGGTCCGAGATCGAAACCTGGCGGTCAGTGGACTGCTATAAGTCGGAAACTTCGTAAGAACGACGAATCCAACCATATACTGGAAAGATTCCTCAGAAATATATTCCCTGTATATTTTAAAAAAATTCGTCGACTTCGAGGCATATACCTGGTCCGAGATCGAAACCTGGCGGTCAGTGAACTGCGATAAGTCGGAAACTTCGTAAGAACGACGAATCCAGCCATATACTGGAAAGATTCCTCAGGAATATATTCCCTGTATATGTTACACAGACACATTTCGTTGACTTCGAGGCATATACCTAGTCCGAGATCGAAACCTTGTGGTCAGTGACTGCTATAAGTCGGAAACTTCGTAAGAACGACGAATCCAGCCATATACTGGAAACATTCCTCAGGAATATATTCCCTGTATATGTTAAACAGACACATTTCCATCGACTTCGAGGCATATACCTGGTCCGAGATCGAAACCTGGCGGTCAGTGGACTGCTATAAGTCGGAAACTTCGTAAGAACGACGAATCCAACCATATACTGGAAAGATTCCTCAGAAATATATTCCCTGTATATTTTAAACAAATTCGTCGACTTCGAGGCATATACCTGGTCCGAGATCGAAAACTGACGGTCAGTGGACTGCTATAAGTCGCTTACTTCGTAAGAACGACGAACCCGGCCATATACTGGAAAGACTCCTCAGGAATATATTCCATGTATATGCTAAACACACACATTTTCGTCGACTTCGAGGCATATACCTGGTTCGAGATCGAAACCTGGCGGTAAGTGGACTGCTATAAGTCGGAAACTTCGTAAGAACGACGAACCCAGCCATATACTGGAAATATTCCTCAGGAATATATTCCATGTATATGTTAAACAGACACATTTTCGTCGACTTCGAGGCATATACCTGGTCCGAGATCGAAACCTGGCGGTCAGTGGACTGCGATAAGTCGGCAACTTCGTAAGAACGACGAATCCAGCTATATACTGGAAAGATTCCTCAGGAATATATTCCCTGTATATTTTAAACAGACACATTTTCGTCGACTTCGAGGCATATACCTGGTCCGAGATCGAAACCTGACGGTCAGTGGACTACTATAAGTCGGAAATTTCGTAAGAACGACGAATCCAACCATATACTGGAAAGATTCTTCAGGAATATATTCCATGTATATGTTAAACAAACACATTTCGTCGACTTCGAGGCATTTACCTGGTCCGAGATCGAAACCTTGTGGTCAGTGGACTAGTATAAGTCAGAAACTTCGTAAGAACGACGAATCCAGCCATATACTGGAAAGATTCCTCAGGAATATATTCCTGTATATGTTAAACAGACACATTTTCGTCGACTTCGAGGCATATACCTGGTCCGAGACCGAAACCTGGCGGTAAGTGGACTGCTATAAGTCGAAAACTTCGTAAGAACGACGAATCCAGCCATATACTAGAAATATTCCTCAGGAATATATTCCCTGTATATGTTAAACAGACACATTTTCGTCGACTTCGAGGCATATACCTGGTCCGAGATCGAAACCTGGCGGTCAGTGGACTGCTATAAGTCGGAAACTTTGTAAGAACGACGAATCCAACCATATAATAGAAAGATTCCTCAGGAATATATTCCCTGTATATTTTAAACAAATTCGTCGACTTCGAGGCATATACCTGGTCCGAGATCGAAAACTGACGGTCAGTGGACTGCTATAAGTCGCTTACTTCGTAAGAACGACGAACCCGGCCATATACTGGAAAGACACCTCAGGAATATATTCCATGTATATGTTAAACAAACACATTTTCGTCGACTTCGAGGCATATACCTGGTCCGAGATCGAAACCTGGCGGTAAGTGGACTGCTATAAGTCGGAAACTTCGTAAGAATGACGAACCCATCCATATACTAGAAAGATTCCTCAGGAATATATTCCATGTATATGTTAAACAGACACATTTTCGTCGACTTCGAGGCATATACCTGGTCCGAGATCGAAACCTGGCGGTCAGTGAACTGCGATAAGTCGGAAACTTCGTAAGAACGACGAATCCAGCCATATACTGGAAAGATTCCTCAGGAATATATTCCCTGTATATGTTACACATACACATTTCGTTGACTTCGAGGCATATACCTGGTCCGAGATCGAAACCTTGTGGTCAGTGACTGCTATAAGTCGGAAACTTCGTAAGAACGACGAATCCAGCCATATACTGGAAACATTCCTCAGGAATATATTCCCTGTATATGTTAAACAGACACATTTCCGTCGACTTCGAGGCATATACCTGGTCCGAGATCGAAACCTGGCGGTCAGTGGACTGCTATAAGTCGGAAACTTCGTAAGAACGACGAATCCAACCATATACTGGAAAGATTCCTCAGAAATATATTCCCTGTATATTTTAAAAAAATTCGTCGACTTCGAGGCATATACCTGGTCCGAGATCTAAAACTGACGGTCAGTGGACTGCTATAAGTCGCTTACTTCGTAAGAACGACGAACCCGGCCATATACTGGAAAGACTCCTCAGGAATATATTCCATGTATATGCTAAACACACACATTTTCGTCGACTTCGAGGCATATACCTGGTTCGAGATCGAAACCTGGCGGTAAGTGGACTGCTATAAGTCGGAAACTTCGTAAGAACGACGAACCCAGCCATATACTGGAAATATTCCTCAGGAATATATTCCATGTATATGTTAAACAGACACATTTTCGTCGACTTCGAGGCATATACCTGGTCCGAGATCGAAACCTGGCGGTCAGTGGACTGCGATAAGTCGGCAACTTCGTAAGAACGACGAATCCAGCTATATACTGGAAAGATTCCTCAGGAATATATTCCCTGTATATTTTAAACAGACACATTTTCGTCGACTTCGAGGCATATACCTGGTCCGAGATCGAAACCTGACGGTCAGTGGACTACTATAAGTCGGAAATTTCGTAAGAACGACGAATCTAACCATATACTGGAAAGATTCTTCAGGAATATATTCCATGTATATGTTAAACAAACACATTTCGTCGACTTCGAGGCATTTACCTGGTCCGAGATCGAAACCTTGTGGTCAGTGGACTGGTATAAGTCAGAAACTTCGTAAGAACGACGAATCCAGCCATATACTGGAAAGATTCCTCAGGAATATATTCTTGTATATGTTAAACAGACACATTTTCGTCGACTTCGAGGCATATACCTGGTCCGAGACCGAAACCTGGCGGTAAGTGGACTGCTATAAGTCGGAAACTTCGTAAGAACGACGAATCCAGCCATATACTAGAAATATTCCTCAGGAATATATTCCCTGTATATGTTAAACAGACACATTTTCGTCGACTTCGAGGAATATACCTAGTCCGAGATCGAAACCTGGCGGTCAGTGGACTGCTATAAGTCGGAAACTTCTTAAGAACGACTAATCCAGCCATATACTAGAAATATTCCTCAGGAATATATTCCCTGTATATGTTAAACAGACACATTTTCGTCGACTTCGAGGAATATACCTAGTCCGAGATCGAAACCTGGCGGTAAGTGGACTGCTATAAGTCGGAAACTTCGTAAGAACGACGAATCCAGCCATATACTGGAAACATTCCTCAGGAATATATTCCCTGTATCTGTTAAACAGACACATTTTCGTCGACTTCGAGGCATATATCTGGTCCGAGATCGAAACCTGGCGGTCAGTGGACTGCTATAAGTCGGAAACTTCGTAAGAACGACGAATCAAACCATATACTGGAAAGATTATTCAGGAATATATTCCCTGTATATTTTAAACAAACACATTTCGTCGACTTTGAGGCATATACCTGGTCCGAGATCGAAATCTGACGGTCAGTGGACTGCTATAAGTCGCTTACTTCGTAAGAACGATGAACCCAGCCATATGCTGGAAAGATTCCTCAGGAAGATATTCCATGTATATGTTATACAGACACATTTTCGTCGACTTCGAGGCTTATACCTGGTCTGAGATTGAAACCTGGCAGTCACTGGACTTCTATAAGTCGTAAACTTTGTAAGAACGACGAATCCATCAATATACTGGAAATATTCCTCAGGAATATATTCCCTGTATATGTTAAACAGACACATTTTCGTCGACTTCGAGCCATATATCTGGTCTGAGATCGAAACCTGGCGGTCAGTGGACTGCTATAAGTCGGAAACTTCGTAAGAACGACGAATCCAGTCATATACTGGAAATATTCCTCAGGAATATATTCCCTGCATATGTTAAACCGACACATTTTCGTCGACTTCGAGGCATATACCTAGTCCGAGATCGAAACCTGGCGGTCAGTGGACTGCTATAAGTCGGAAACTTCGTAAGAAAGACGAATCCATCTATATACTGGAAACATTCCTCAGGAATATATCCCCTGTATATGTTACACAGACACATTTTCGTCGACTTCGAGGCTTATACCTGGTCTGAGATTGAAACCTGGCGGTCACTGGACTGCTATAAGTCGGAATCTTCGTAAGAACGACGAATCCAACCATATACTGGAAAGATTCCTCATGAATATATTCCCTGTATATGTTAAACAGACACATTTTCGTCGACTTCGAGGCATATACGTGGTCCGAGATCGAAACTTGGCGGTCAGTGGACTGCTATAAGTCGGAAACTTCGTAAGAACGACGAATCCAGCCATATACTGGAAAGATTCCTCAGGAATATATTCCCTGTATATGTTAAACAGACACATTTCGTC
>NW_020621603.1:523965-549171 GCF_003573695.1 Papaver somniferum | reverse complement strand
ACACATTTTCGTCGACTTCGAGGCATATACCTCGTCCGAGATCGAAACATGGCGGTCAGTGGACTGCTATAAGTCGGAAACTTCGTAAGAACGACGAATCCAGCCATATACGGGAAACATTCCTCAGTAATATATTCCCTGTATATGTTAAACAGACACATTTTCGTCGACTATGAGGCATATACCTTGTCCGAGATCGAAACCTGGCGGTCAGTGGACTGCTATAAGTCGGAAACTTCGTAAGAACGACGAATCCAGCCATATACTGGAAATATTCCTCAGGAATATATTCCTTGTATATGTTAAACAGACACATTTTCGTCGACTTCGAGGCATATACCTGGTCTGAGATTGAAACCTGGCGGTCAGTGGACTGCTATAAGTCGGAAACTTCGTAAGAACGACGAATCCAACCATATATTGGAAAGATTCCTCAGGAATATATTCCCCGTATATTTTAAACAAACACATTTTCGTCGACTTCGAGACATATACCTGGTCCGAGATCGAAACCTGACGGTCAGTGGACTGCTATAAGTCGCTTACTTCGTAAGAACGACGAACCCAGCCATATACTGGAAAGATTCCTCAGGAATAGATTCCATGTATATGTTAAACATACACATTTTCGTCGGTGGTCAGTGGACAACTATAAGTCGGAAACTTCGTAAGAACGACGAATCCAGCCATATACTGGAAACATTCCTCAGGAATATATTCCCTGTATATGTTAAACAGACACATTTTCGTCGACTTCGAGGCATATATCTGGTCCGAGATCGAAACCTGGCGGTCAGTGGACTGCTATAAGTCGGAAACTTCGTAAGAACGACGAATCAAACCATATACTGGAAAGATTATTCAGGAATATATTCCCTGTATATTTTAAACAAACACATTTTCGTCGACTTCGAGGCATATACCTGGTCCGAGATCGAAATCTGACGGTCAGTGGACTGTTATAAGTCGCTTACTTCGTAAGAACGATGAACCCAGC
Organism: Papaver somniferum; assembly: GCF_003573695.1. Classification (NCBI taxonomy): domain Eukaryota; kingdom Viridiplantae; phylum Streptophyta; class Magnoliopsida; order Ranunculales; family Papaveraceae; genus Papaver; species Papaver somniferum. The sequence continues at coordinate 548,174 of NW_020621603.1, read as the reverse complement.
CATATGCTGGAAAGATTCCTCAGGAAGATATTCCATGTATATGTTACACAGACACATTTTCGTCGACTTCGAGGCTTATATCTGGTCTGAGATTGAAACCTGGCGGTCACTGGACTTCTATAAGTCGGAAACTTCTTAAGAACGACGAATCCAGCCATATACTGGAAATATTCCTCAGGAATATATTCCCTGTATATGTTAAACAGACACATTTTCGTCGACTTCGAGCCATATATCTGGTCCGAGATCGAAACCTAGCGGTCAGTGGACTGCTATAAGTCGGAAACTTCGTAAGAACGACGAATCCAGTCATATACTGGAAATATTCCTCAGGAATATATTCCCTGCATGTGTTAAACAGACACATTTTCGTCGACTTCGAGGCATATACCTAGTCCGAGATCGAAACCTGGCGGTCAGTGGACTGCTATAAATCGGAAACTTCGTAAGAACGACGAATCCATCTATATACTGGAAACATTCCTCAGGAATATATCCCATGTATATGTTACACAGACACATTTTCGTCGACTTCGAGGCTTATACCTGGTCTGAGATTGAAACCTGGCGGTCACTGGACTGCTATAAGTAGGAATCTTCGTAAGAACGACGAATCCAACCATATACTGGAAAGATTCCTCAGGAATATATTCCCTGTATATTTTAAACAAACACATTTTCGTCGTCTTCGAGGCATATACCTGGTCCGAGATCGAAACCTGACGGTCAGTGGACTGTTATAAGTCGCTTACTTCGTAAGAACGACGAACCCAACCATATACTGGAAAGATTCCTCAAGAAGATATTCCATGTATATGTTACACAGACACATTTTCGTCGACTTCGAGGCATATACCTGGTCCGAGATCGAAACCTGGCGGTCAGTGGACTGCTATAAGTCGGAAACTTCGTAAGAACGACGAATCCAGCCATATACTGGAAAGATTCCTCAGGAATATATTCCCTGTATATGTTAAACAGACACATTTCGTCGACTTCGAGGCATATACCTGGTCCGAGATCGAAACCTGGCGGTCAGTGGACTGCTATAAGTCGGAAACTTCGTAAGAACGACGAATCCAGCCATATACTGGAAACATTCCTCAGTAATATATTCCTGTATATGTTAACCAGACACATTTTCGTCGACTTCGAGGCATATACCTGGTCTGAGATCGAAACCTGGCGGTCAGTGGACTGCTATAAGTCGGAAACTTCTTAAGAACGACGAATCCAGCCATATACTGGAAATATTCCTCAGGAATATATTCCCTGTATATATTAAACAAACACATTTTCGTCGACTTCGAGGCATATACCTCGTCCGAGATCGAAACCTGGCGGTCAGTGGACTGCTATAACTCGAAAACTTCGTAAGAACGACGAATCCAGCCATATACTGGAAAGATTCCTCAGGAATATATTCCCTGTATATGTTAAACAGACACATTTCGTCGACTTCGAGGCATATACCTGGTCCGAGATCGAAACCTGGCGGTCATTGGACTGCTATAAGTCGGAAACTTCCTAAGAACGACGAATCCAGCCATATACTGGAAACATTCCTCAGTAATATATTCATGTATATGTTAACCAGACACATTTTCGTCGACTTCGAGGCATATACCTGGTCTGAGATCGAAACCTGGCGGTCAGTGGACTGCTATAAGTCGGAAACTTCTTAAGAACGACTAATCCATCCATATGTTGGAAATATTCCTCAGGAATATATTCCGTGTATATATTAAACATACACATTTTCGTCGACTTCGAGGCATATACCTCGTCCGAGATCGAAACATGGCGGTCAGTGGACTGCTATAAGTCGGAAACTTCGTAAGAACGACGAATCCAGCCATATACGGGAAACATTCCTCAGTAATATATTCCCTGTATATGTTAAACAGACACATTTTCGTCGACTATGAGGCATATACCTTGTCCGTGATCGAAACCTGGCGGTCAGTGGACTGCTATAAGTCGGAAACTTCGTAAGAACGACGAATCCAGCCATATACTGGAAATATTCCTCAGGAATATATTCCTTGTATATGTTAAACAGACACATTTTCGTCGACTTCGAGGCATATACCTGGTCTGAGATTGAAACCTGGCGGTCAGTGGACTGCTATAAGTCGGAAACTTCGTAAGAACGACGAATCCAACCATATATTGGAAAGATTCCTCAGGAATATATTCCCCGTATATTTTAAATAAACACATTTTCGTCGACTTCGAGACATATACCTGGTCCGAGATCGAAACCTGACGGTCAGTGGACTGCTATAAGTCGCTTACTTCGTAAGAACGACGAACCCAGCCATATACTGGAAAGATTCCTCAGGAATAGATTCCATGTATATGTTAAACATACACATTTTCGTCGGTGGTCAGTGGACAACTATAAGTCGGAAACTTCGTAAGAACGACGAATCCAGCAATATACTGGAAACATTCCTCCGGAATATATTCCCTGTATATGTTAAACAGACACATTTTCGTCGACTTCGAGGCATATATCTGGTCCGAGATCGAAACCTGGCGGTCAGTGGACTGCTATAAGTCGGAAACTTCGTAAGAACGACGAATCAAACCATATACTGGAAATATTATTCAGGAATATATTCCCTGTATATTTTAAACAAACACATTTTCGTCGACTTCGAGGCATATACCTGGTCCGAGATCGAAATCTGACGGTCAGTGGACTGCTATAAGTCGCTTACTTCGTAAGAACGATGAACCCAGCCATATGCTGGAAAGATTCCTCAGGAAGATATTCCATGTATATGTTACACAGACACATTTTCGTCGACTTCGAGGCTTATACCTGGTCTGAGATTGAAACCTGGCGGTCACTGGACTTCTATAAGTCGGAAACTTCTTAAGAACGACGAATCCAGCCATATACTGGAAATATTCCTCAGGAATATATTCCCTGTATATGTTAAACAGACACATTTTCGTCGACTTCGAGCCATATATCTGGTCCGAGATCGAAACCTAGCGGTCAGTGGACTGCTATAAGTCGGAAACTTCGTAAGAACGACGAATCCAGTCATATACTGGAAATATTCCTCAGGAATATATTCCCTGCATGTGTTAAACAGACACATTTTCGTCGACTTCGAGGCATATACCTAGTCCGAGATCGAAACCTGGCGGTCAGTGGACTGCTATAAATCGGAAACTTCGTAAGAACGACGAATCCATCTATATACTGGAAACATTCCTCAGGAATATATCCCATGTATATGTTACACAGACACATTTTCGTCGACTTCGAGGCTTATACCTGGTATGAGATTGAAACCTGGCGGTCACTGGACTGCTATAAGTCGGAATCTTCGTAAGAACGACGAATCCAACCATATACTGGAAAGATTCCTCAGGAATATATTCCCTGTATATTTTAAACAAACACATTTTCGTCGTCTTCGAGGCATATACCTGGTCCGAGATCGAAACCTGACGGTCAGTGGACTGTTATAAGTCGCTTACTTCGTAAGAACGACGAACCCAGCCATATACTGGAAAGATTCCTCAAGAAGATATTCCATGTATATGTTACACAGACACATTTTCGTCGACTTCGAGGCATATACCTGGTCCGAGATCGAAACCTGGCGGTCAGTGGACTGCTATAAGTCGGAAACTTCGTAAGAACGACGAATCCAGCCATATACTGGAAAGATTCCTCAGGAATATATTCCCTGTATATGTTAAACAGACACATTTCGTCGACTTCGAGGCATATACCTGGTCCGAGATCGAAACCTGGCGGTCAGTGGACTGCTATAAGTCGGAAACTTCGTAAGAACGACGAATCCAGCCATATACTGGAAACATTCCTCAGTAATATATTCCTGTATATGTTAACCAGACACATTTTCGTCGACTTCGAGGCATATACCTGGTCTGAGATCGAAACCTGGCGGTCAGTGGACTGCTATAAGTCGGAAACTTCTTAAGAACGACGAATCCATCCATATACTGGAAATATTCCTCAGGAATATATTCCTTGTATATATTAAACAAACACATTTTCGTCGACTTCGAGGCATATACCTCGTCCGAGATCGAAACCTGGCGGTCAGTGGACTGCTATAACTCGAAAACTTCGTAAGAACGACGAATCCAGCCATATACTGGAAACATTCCTCAGTAATATATTCCATTTATATGTTAAACAGACACATTTTCGTCGACTATGAGGCATATACCTTGTCCGAGATCGAAACCTGGCGGTCAGTGGACTGCTATAAGTCGGAAACTTCGTAATAACGACGAATCCATCCATATACTGGAAATATTCCTTGTATATGTTAAACAGACACATTTTCGTCGACTTCGAGGCATATACCTGGTCTGAGATTGAAACCTGGCGGTCAGTGGACTGCTATAAGTCGGAAACTTCGTAAGAACGACGAATCCAACCATATATTGGAAAGATTCCTCAGGAATATATTCCCTGTATATTTTAAACAAACACATTTTCGTCGACTTCGAGGCATATACCTGGTCCGAGATCGAAACCTGACGGTCAGTGGACTGCTATAAGTCGCTTACTTCGTAAGAACGACGAACCCAGCCATATACTGGAAAGATTCCTCAGGAATAGATTCCATGTATATGTTAAACATACACATTTTCGTCGGCGGTCAGTGGACTGCTATAAGTCGGAAACTTCGTAAGAACAACGAATCCAGCCATATACTGGAAACATTCCTCAGTAATATATTCCCTGTATATGTTAAACAGACACATTTTCGTCGACTATGAGGCATATACCTGGTCCGAGATCGAAACCTGGCGGTCAGTGGACTGCTATAAGTCGGAAACTTCGTAAGAACGACGAATCCAGCCATATACTGGAAATATTCCTCAGGAATATATTCCTTGTATATGTTAAACAGACACATTTTCGTCGACTTCGAGGCATATACCTGGTCTGAGATTGAAACCTGGCGGTAAGTAGACTGTTATAAGTCGGAAATTTCGTAAGAACGAGGAATCCAGACATATACAGGAAAGATTCTTCAGGAAGATATTCCCTGTATATGTTAAACAGACACATTTTCGTCGACTTCGAGGCATATACCTAGTATAAGATCGAAACCTGGCGGTCAGTGGACTGCAATAAGTCAGAAACTTCGTAAGAACGACGAATCCAGCCATATACTGGAAAGATTCCTCAGGAATATATTCCATGTATATTTTAAACAAACACATTTTCGTCGACTTCGAGGCATATACCTGGTCCGAGATCGAAACCTGGCGATCAGTGGACTGCTATAAGTCGGAAACTTCGTAAGAACGACGAATCCACCTATATACTGGAAAGATTCCTCAGGTATATATTCCTTGTATATATTAAACAAACATATTTTCGTCGACTTCGAGGCATATACCTGGTCTGATATCGAAACCTGGCGGTCAGTGGACTGCTATAAATCGGAAACTTCGTAAGAACGACGAATCCAGCCATATACTGGAAAGATTCCTCAGGAATAAATTCCTTGTATATGATAAACAGACACATTTCATCGACTTCGAGGCATATACCTGGTCCGAGATCGAAACCTGACGGTCAGTGGACTGCTATAAGTCGGAAACTTCGTAAGAATGACGAATCCAGCCATATACTGGAAAGATTCCTCTGGAATATATTCCTGTATATGTTAAACAGACACATTTTCGTCGACTTCGAGGCATATACCTGGTCCGAGATCGAAAACTGACGGTCAGTGGACTGCTATAAGTCGCTTACTTCGTAAGAACGACGAACCCGGCCATATACTGGAAAGACTCCTCAGGAATATATTCCATGTATATGTTAAACAAACACATTTTCGTCGACTTCGAGGCATATACCTGGTCCGAGATCGAAACCTGGCGGTAAGTGGACTGCTATAAGTCGGAAACTTCGTAAGAATGACGAACCCATCCATATACTGGAAAGATTCCTCAGGAATATATTCCATGTATATGTTAAACAGACACATTTTCGTCGACTTCGAGGCATATACCTGGTCCGAGATCGAAACCTGGCGGTCAGTGAACTGCGATAAGTCGGAAACTTCGTAAGAACGACGAATCCATCCATATACTGGAAAGATTCCTCAGGAATATATTCCCTCTATATGTTACACATACACATTTCGTTGACTTCGAGGCATATACCTGGTCCGAGATCGAAACTTGGCGGTCAGTGGACTGCTATAAGTCGGAAACTTCGTAAGAACGACGAATCCAGCCATATACTGGAAATATTCCTCAGGAATATATTCCCTGTATATGTTAAACAGACACATTTCGTCGACTTCGAGGAATATACCTGGTCCGAGATCGAAACCTAGAGGTCAGTGGACTGCTATAAGTCGGAAACTTCGTAATAACGACGAATCCAGCCATATACTGGAAAGATTCCTCAGGAATATATTCCCTGTATATGTTAAACAGACACATTTTCGTCGACTTCGAGGCATATACCTAGTCTGAGATCAAAACCTGGCGGTCACTGGACTTCTATAAGTCGGAAACTTCGTAAGAACGACGAATCCAGCCATATACTGGAAACATTCCTCAGGAATATATTCCCTTTATATGTTAAACAAACACATTTTCGTCGACTTCGAGGCATATACCTGGTCCGAGATCGAAACCTGGCGGTCAGTGGACTGCTATTAGTCGGAAACTTCGTAAGAACGATGAATCCAGCCATATACTGGAAAGATTCCTCAGGAATGTATTCCATGTATATGTTAAACAGACACATTTTCTTCGACTTCGAGGCATATACCTGGGCTGAGATCGAAACCTGGCAGTAAGTGGACTGCTATAAGTCGGAAACTTCGTAAGAACGTCGAATCCAGCTATATACTGGAAAGATTCCTCATGAATATATTCCCTGTATATGTTAAACAGACACATATTCATCGACTTCGAGGCATATACGTGGTCCGAGATCGAAACTTGGCGGTCAGTGGACTGCTATAAGTCGGAAACTTCGTAAGAACGACGAATCCAGCCATATACTGGAAAGATTCCTCAGGAATATATTCCCTGTATATGTTAACCAGACACATTTTCGTCGACTTCGAGGCATATACCTGGTCTGAGATCGAAACCCGGCGGTCAGTGGACTGCTATAAGTCGGAAACTTCTTAAGAACGACGAATCCAGCCATATACTGGAAATATTCCTCAGGAATATATTCCCTGTATATATTAAACAGACACATTTTCGTCGACTTCGAGGCATATACCTCGTCCGAGATCGAAACCTGGCGGTCAGTGGACTGCTATAAGTCGGAAACTTCGTAAGAACGACGAATCCAGCCATATACTGGAAACATTCCTCAGTAATATATTCCATGTATATGTTAAACAGACACATTTTCGTCGACTATGAGGCATATACCTTGTCCGAGATCGAAACCTGGCGGTCAATGGACTGCTATAAGTCGGAAACTTCGTAAGAACGACGAATCCAACCATATATTGGAAAGATTCCTCAGGAATATATTCCCTGTATATTTTAAACAAACACATTTTCATCGACTTCGAGGCATATACCTGGTCCGAGATCGAAACCTGATGGTCAGTGGACTGCTATAAGTCGCTTACTTCGTAAGAACGACGAACCCAGCCATATACTGGAAAGATTCCTCAGGAATAGATTCCATGTATATGTTAATCATACACATTTTCGTCGGCGGTCAGTGGACTGCTATAAGTCGGAAACTTCGTAAGAACGACGAATCCAGCCATATACTGGAAATATTCCTCAGGAATATATTCCTTGTATATGTTAAACAGACACATTTTCGTCGACTTCGAGGCATATACCTGGTCTGAGATTGAAACCTGGCGGTAAGTAGACTGCTATAAGTCGGAAATTTCATAAGAACGAGGAATCCAACCATATACAGGAAAGATTCCTCAGGAATATATTCCCTGTATATGTTAAACAGACACATTTTCGTCGACTTCGAGGCATATACCTAGTATAAGATCGAAACCTGGCGGTCAGTGGACTGCAATAAGTCGGAAACTTCGTAAGAACGACGAATCCAGCCATATACTGGAAAGATTCCTCAGGAATATATTCCCTGTATATTTTAAACAAACACATTTTCGTCGACTTCGAGGCATATACCTGGTCCGAGATCGAAACTTGACGGTCAGTGGACTGCTATAAGTCGCTTAGTTCGTAAGAACGACGAACCCATCCATATACTGGAAAGATTCCACAGGAATATATTCCATGTATATGTTAAACATACACATTTTCGTCGACTTCGAGGCATATACCTGGTCCGAGATCGAAACATGGCGGTAAGTGGACTGCTATAAGTCGGAAACTTCGTAAGAACGACGAACCCAGCCATATACTGGAAAGATTCCTCAGGAATATATTCCATGTATATGTTAAACATACACATTTTCGTCGACTTCGAGGCATATACCTAGTCCGAGATCGAAACCTGGCGGTCAGTGGACTGCTATAACTCGGAAACTTCGTAAGAACGACGAATCCACCTATATACTGGAAAGATTCCTCAGGTATATATTCCTTGTATATATTAAACAAACATATTTTCGTCGACTTCGAGGCATATACCTGGTCTGAGATCGAAACCTGGCGGTCAGTGGACTGCTATAAGTCGGAAACTTCGTAAGAACGACGAATCCAGCCATATACTGGAAAGATTCCTCAGGAATATATTCCCTGTATATGTTAAACAGACACATTTCGTCGACTTCGAGGCATATACCTGGTCCGAGATCGAAACCTGGCGGTCAGTGGACTGCTATAAGTCGGAAACTTCGTAAGAACGACGAATCCATCCATATACTGGAAACATTCCTCAGTAAAATATTCCTGTATATGTTAACCAGACACATTTTCGTCGACTTCGAGGCATATACCTGGTCTGAGATCGAAACCCGGCGGTCAGTGGACTGCTATAAGTCGGAAACTTCTTAAGAACGACGAATCCAGCCATATACTGGAAATATTCCTCAGGAATATATTCCCTGTATATATTAAACAGACACATTTTCGTCGACTTCGAGGCATATACCTCGTCCGAGATCGAAACCTGGCGGTCAGTGGACTGCTATAAGTCGAAAACTTCGTAAGAACGACGAATCCAGCCATATACTGGAAACATTCCTCAGTAATATATTCCCTGTATATGTTAAACAGACACATTTTCGTCGACTATGAGGCATATACCTTGTCCGAGATCGAAACCTGGCGGTCAGTGGACTGCTATAAGTCGGAAACTTCGTAATAACGACGAATCCAGCCATATACTGGAAATATTCCTCAGGAATATATTCCCTGTATATGTTAAACAGACACATTTTCGTCGACTATGAGGCATATACCTAGTCCGAGATCGAAACCTGGCGGTCAGTGGACTGCTATAAGTCGGAAACTTCGTAAGAACGACGAATTCAGCCATATACTGGAAATATTCCTCAGGAATATATTCCTTGTATATGTTAAACAGACACATTTTTGTCGACTTCGAGGCATATACCTGGTCTGAGATTGAAACCTGGCGGTAAGTAGACTGCTATAAGTCAGAAATTTCGTAAGAACGAGGAATCCAGCCATATAAAGGAAAGATTCCTCAGGAATATATTCCCTGTATATGTTAAACAGACACATTTTCGTCGACTTCGAGGCATATACCTAGTATAAGATCGAAACCTGGCGGTCAGTGGACTGCAATAAGTCGGAAACTTCGTAAGAACGACGAATCCATCCATATACTGGAAAGATTCCTCAGGAATATATTCCCTGTATATTTTAATCAAATACATTTTCGTCGACTTCGAGGCATATATCTGGTCCGAGATCGAAACCTGACGTTCAGTGGACTGCTATAAGTCGCTTACATCGTAAGAACGACGAACCCATCCATATAATTGAAAGATTCCACAGGAATATATTCCATGTATATGTTAAACATACACATTTTCGTCGACTTCGAGGCATATACCTGGTCCGAGATCGAAACCTGGCGGTAAGTGGACTGCTATAAGTCGGAAACTTCGTAAGAACGACGAACCCAGCCATATACTGGAAAGATTCCTCAGGAATATACTCCATGTATATGTTAAACATACACATTTTCGTCGATTTCGAGGCATATACCTGGTCCGAGATCGAAACCTGGCGATCAGTGGACTGCTATAAGTCGGAAACTTCGTAAGAACGACCAATCCACCTATATACTGGAAAGATTCCTCAGGTTTATATTCCTTGTATATATTAAACAAACATATTTTCGTCGACTTCGAGGCATATACCTGGTCTGATATCGAAACCTGGCGGTCAGTGGACTGCTATAAATCGGAAACTTCGTAAGAACGACGAATCCAGCCATATACTGGAAAGATTCCTCAGGAATAAATTCCCTGTATATGTTAAACAGACACATTTTGTCGACTTCGAGGCATATACCTGGTCCGAGATCGAAACCTGACGGTCAGTGGACTGCTATAAGTCGGAAACTTCGTAAGAATGACGAATCCAGCCATATACTGGAAAGATTCCTTTGGAATATATTCATGTATATGTTAAACAGACACATTTTCGTCGACTTCGAGGCATATACCTGGTCCGAGATCGAAAACTGACGGTCAGTGGACTGCTATAAGTCGCTTACTTCGTAAGAACGACGAACCCGACCATATACTGGAAAGACTCCTCAGGAATATATTCCATGTATATGCTAAACAAACACATTTTCGTCGACTTCGAGGCATATACCTGGTCCGAGATCGAAACCTGGCGGTAAGTGGACTGTTATAAGTCGGAAACTTTGTAAGAACGACGAACCCAGCCATATACTGGAAAGATTCCTCAGGAATATATTCCATGTATATGTTAAACAGACACATTTTCGTCGACTTCGAGGCATATACCTGGTCCGAGATCGAAACCTGGCGGTCAGTGGACTGCGATAAGTCGGAAACTTCGTAAGAACGACGAATCCAGCTATATACTGGAAAGATTCCTCAGGAATATATTCCCTGTATATTTTAAACAGACACATTTTCGTCGACTTCGAGGCATATACCTGGTCCGAGATCGAAACCTGACGGTCAGTGGACTACTATAAGTCGGAAACTACGTAAGAACGACGAATCCAACCATATACTGGAAAGATTCTTCAGGAATATATTCCCTGTATATGTTAAACAGACACATTTCGTCGACTTCGAGGCATTTACCTGGTCCGAGATCGAAACCTTGTGGTCAGTGGACTGGTATAAGTCAGAAACTTCGTAAGAACGACGAATCCAGCCATATACTGGAAAGATCCCTCAGGAATATATTCCTGTATATGTTAAACAAACACATTTTCGTCGACTTCGAGGCATATACCTGGTCCGAGACCGAAACCTGGCGGTAAGTGGACTGCTATAAGTCGGAAACTTCGTAAGAACGACGAATCCAGCCATATACAGGAAATATTCCTCAGGAATATATTCCCTGTATATGTTAAACAGACACATTTTCGTCGACTTCGAGGAATATACCTAGTCCGAGATCGAAACCTGGCGGTCAGTGGACTGCTATAAGTCGGAAACTTCATAAGAACGACGAATCCAGCCATATACTGGAAACATTCCTCAGGAATATATTCCCTGTATCTGTTAAACAGACACATTTTCGTCGACTTTGAGGCATATATCTGGTCCGAGATAGAAACCTGGCGGTCAGTGGACTGCTATAAGTCAGAAACTTCGTAAAAACGACGAATCAAACCATATACTGGAAAGATTATTCAGGAATATATTCCCTGTATATTTTAAACAAACACATTTTCGTCGACTTCGAGGCATATACCTGGTCCGAGATCGAAATCTGACGGTCACTGGACTGCTATAAGTCGCTTACTTCGTAAGAACGATGAACCCAGCCATATGCTGGAAAGATTCCTCAGGAAGATATTCCATGTATATGTTACACAGACACATTTTCGTCGACTTCGAGGCTTATACCTGGTCTGAGATTGAAACCTGGCGGTCACTGGACTTCTATAAGTCGGAAACTTCGTAAGAACGACGAATCCATCCATATACTGGAAATATTCCTCAGGAATATATTCCCTGTATATGTTAAACAGACACATTTTCGTCGACTTCGAGCCATATATCTGGTCCGAGATCGAAACCTGGCGGTCAGTGGACTGCTATAAGTCGGAAACTTCGTAAGAACGACGAATCCAGTCATATACTGGAAATATTCCTCAGGAATATATTCCATGCATATGTTAAACAGACACATTTTCGTCGACTTCGAGGCATATACCTAGTCCGAGATCGAAACATGGCGGTCAGTGGACTGCTATAAGTCGGAAACTTCGTAAGAACGACGAATCCATCTATATACTAGAAACATTCCTCAGGAATATATCCCCTGTATATGTTACACAGACACATTTTCGTCGACTTCGAGGCTTATACCTGGTCTGAGATTGAAACCTGGCGGTCACTGGACTGCTATAAGTCGGAATCTTCGTAAGAACGACGAATCCAACCATATACTGGAAATATTCCTCAGGAATATATTCCTTGTATATTTTAAACAAACACATTTTCGTCGACTTCGAGGCATATACCTGGTCCGAGATCGAAACCTGACGGTTAGTGGACTGTTATAAGTCGCTTACTTCGTAAGAACGACGAACCCAGCCATATACTGGAAAGATTCCTCAGGAAGATATTCCATGTATATGTTACACAGACACATTTTCGTCGACTTCGAGGCATATACCTGGTCCGAGATCGAAACCTGGCGGTCAGTGGACTGCTATAAGTCGGAAACTTCGTAAGAACGTCGAATCCAGCTATATACTGGAAAGATTCCTCATGAATATATTCCCTGTATATGTTAAACAGACACATTTTCGTCGACTTCGAGGCATATACGTGGTCCGAGATCGAAACTTGGCGGTCAGTGGACTGCTATAAGTCGGAAACTTTGTAAGAACGACGAATCCAGCCACATACTGGAAAGATTCCTCAGGAATATATTCCCTGTATTTGTTAAACAGACACATTTCGTCGACTTCGAGGCATATACCTGGTCCGAGATCGAAACCTGGCGGTCAGTGGACTGCTATAAGTCGGAAACTTCGTAAGAACGACGAATCCAGCCATATATTGGAAACATTCCTCAGTAATATATTCCTGTATATGTTAACCAGACACATTTTCGTCGACTTCGAGGCATATACCTGGTCTGAGATCGAAACCTGGCGGTCAGTGGACTGCTATAAGTCGGAAACTTCTTAAGAACGATGAATCCAGCCATATACTGGGAATATTCCTTAGGAATATATTCCCTGTATATATTAAACAAACACATTTTCGTCGACTTCGAGGCATATACCTCGTCCGAGATCGAAACCTGGCGGTCAGTGGACTGCTATAAGTCGGAAACTTCGTAAGAACGACGAATCCAGCCAAATACTGGAAACATTCCTCAGTAATATATTCCCTGTATATGTTAAACAGACACATTTTCGTCGACTATGAGGCATATACCTTGTCCGAGATCGAAACCTGGCGGTCAGTGGACTGCTATAAGTCGGAAACTTCGTAAGAACGACGAATCCAGCCATATACTGGAAATATTCCTCAGGAATATATTCCTTGTATATGTTAAACAGACACATTTTCGTCGACTTCGAGGCATATACCTGGTCTGAGATTGAAACCTGGCGGTCAGTGGACTGCTATAAGTCGGAAACTTCGTAAGAACGACGAATCCAACCATATATTGGAAAGATTCCTCAGGAATATATTCCTTGTATATTTTAAACAAACACATTTTCGTCGACTTCGAGGCATATACCTGGTCCGAGATCGAAACCTGACGGTCAGTGGACTGCTATAAGTCGCTTACTTCGTAAGAACGACGAAACCAGCCATATACTGGAAAGATTCCTCAGGAATAGATTCCATGTATATGTTAAACATACACATTTTCGTCGGCGGTCAGTGGACTTCTATAAGTCGGAAACTTCGTAAGAACGACGAATCCAGCCATATACTGGAAACATTCCTCAGGAATATATTCCCTGTATATGTTAAACAGACACATTTTTGCGACTTCGAGGCATATATCTGGTCCGAGATCGAAACCTGGCGGTCAGTGGACTGCTATAAGTCGGAAACTTCGTAAGAACGACGAATCAAACCATATACTGGAAATATTATTCAGGAATATATTCCCTGTATATTTTAAACAAACACATTTTCGTCGACTTCGAGGCATATACCTGGTCCGAGATCGAAATCTGACGGTCAGTGGACTGCTATAAGTCGCTTACTTCGTAAGAACGATGAACCCAGCCATATGCTGGAAATATTCCTCAGGAAGATATTCCATGTATATGTTACACAGACACATTTTCGTCGACTTCGAGGCTTATACCTGGTCTGAGATTGAAACCTGGCGGTCACTGGACTTCTATAAGTCGGAAACTTCGTAATAACGACGAATCTAGCCATATACTGGAAATATTCCTCAGGAATATATTCCCTGTATATGTTAAACAGACACATTTTCGTCGACTTCGAGCCATATATCTGGTCCGAGATCGAAACCTGGCGGTCAGTGGACTGCTATAAGTCGGAAACTTCGTAAGAACGACGAATCCAGTCATATACTGGAAATATTCCTCAGGAATATATTCCCTGCATATGTTAAACAGACACATTTTCGTCGACTTCGAGGCATATACCTAGTCCGAGATCGAAACATGGCGGTCAGTGGACTGCTATAAGTCGGAAACTTCGTAAGAACGACGAATCCATCTATATACTGGAAACATTCCTCAGGAATATATCCCCTGTATATGTTACACAGACACATTTTCGTCGACTTCGAGGCTTATACCTGGTCTGAGATTGAAACCTGGCGGTCACTGGACTGCTATAAGTCGGAATCTTCGTAAGAACGACGAATCCAACCATATACTGGAAATATTCCTCAGGAATATATTCCTTGTATATTTTAAACAAACACATTTTCGTCGACTTCGAGGCATATACCTGGTCCGAGATCGAAACCTGACGGTCAGTGGACTGTTATAAGTCGCTTACTTCGTAAGAACGACGAACCCAACCATATACTGGAAAGATTCCTCAGGAAGATATTCCATGTATATGATACACAGACACATTTTCGTCGACTTCGAGGCATATACCTGGTCCGAGATCGAAACCTGGCGGTCAGTGGACTGCTATAAGTCGGAAACTTCGTAAGAACGTTGAATCCAGCTATATACTGGAAAGATTCCTCATGAATATATTCCCTGTATATGTTAAACAAACATATTTTCATCGACTTCGAGGCATATACGTGGTCCGAGATCGAAACTTGGCGGTCAGTGGACTGCTATAAGTCGGAAACTTCGTAAGAACGACGAATCCAGCCATATACTGGAAAGATTCCTCAGGAATATATTCCCTGTATTTTTTAAACATACACATTTCGTCGACTTCGAGGCATATACCTGGTCCGAGATCGAAACCTGGCGGTCAGTGGACTGCTATAAGTCGGAAACTTCGTAAGAACGACGAATCCAGCCATATACTGGAAACATTCCTCAGTAATATATTCCTGTATATGTTAACCAGACACATTTTCGTCGACTTCGAGGCATATACCTGGTCTGAGATCGAAACCTGGCGGTCAGTGGACTGCTATAAGTCGGAAACTTCTTAAGAACGACGAATCCAGCCATATACTGGGAATATTCCTTAGGAATATATTCCCTGTATATATTAAACAGACACATTTTCGTCGACTTCGAGGCATATACCTCGTCCGAGATCGAAACCTGGCGGTCAATGGACTGCTATAAGTCGGAAACTTCGTAAGAACGACGAATCCAGCCAAATACTGGAAACATTCCTCAGTCTTATATTCCCTGTATATGTTAAACAGACACATTTTCGTCGACTATGAGGCATATACCTTGTCCGAGATCGAAACCTGGCGGTCAGTGGACTACTATAAGTCGGAAACTTCGTAAGAACGACGAATCCAGCCATATACTGGAAATATTCCTCAGGAATATATTCCTTGTATATGTTAAACAGACACATTTTCGTCGACTTCGAGGCATATACCTTGTCTGAGATTGAAACCTGGCGGTCAGTGGACTGCTATAAGTCGGAAACTTCGTAAGAACGACGAATCCAACCATATATTGGAAAGATTCCTCAGGAATATATTCCTTGTATATTTTAAACAAACACATTTTCGTCGACTTCGAGGCATATACCTGGTCCGAGATCGAAACCTGACGGTCAGTGGACTGCTATAAGTCGCTTACTTCGTAAGAACGACGAACCCAACCATATACTGGAAAGATTCCTCAGGAATAGATTCCATGTATATGTTAAACATACACATTTTCGTCGGCGGTCAGTGGACTTCTATAAGTCGGAAACTTCGTAAGAACGACGAATCCATCCATATACTGGAAACATTCCTCAGGAATATATTCCTTGTATATGTTAAACAGACACATTTTCGTCGACTTCGAGGCATATATCTGGTCCGAGATCGAAACCTGGCGGTCAGTGGACTGCTATAAGTCGGAAACTTCGTAAGAACGACGAATCAAACCATATACTGGAAATATTATTCAGGAATATATTCCCTGTATATTTTAAACAAACACATTTTCGTCGACTTCGAGGCATATACCTGGTCCGAGATCGAAATCTGACGGTCAGTGGACTGCTATAAGTCGCTTACTTCGTAAGAACGATGAACCCAGCCATATGCTGGAAAGATTCCTCAGGAAGATATTCCATGTATATGTTACACAGACACATTTTCGTCGACTTCGAGGCTTATACCTGGTCTGAGATTGAAACCTGGCGGTCACTGGACTTCTATAAGTCGGAAACTTTGTAATAACGACGAATCCAGCCATATACTGGAAATATTCCTCAGGAATATATTCCCTGTATATGTTAAACAGACACATTTTCGTCGACTTCGAGCCATATATCTGGTCCGAGATCGAAACCTGGCGGTCAATGGACTGCTATAAGTCGGAAACTTCGTAAGAACGACGAATCCAGTCATATACTGGAAATATTCCTCAGGAATATATTCCCTGCATACGTTAAACAGACACATTTTCGTCGACTTCGAGGCATATACCTAGTCCGAGATCGAAACTTGGCGGTCAGTGGACTGCTATAAGTCGGAAACTTCGTAAGAACGACGAATCCATCTATATACTGGAAACATTCCTCAGGAATATATCCCCTGTATATGTTACACAGACACATTTTCGTCGACTTCGAGGCTAATACCTGGTCTGAGATTGAAACCTGGCGGTCACTGGACTGCTATAAGTCGGAATCTTCGTAAGAACGACGAATCCAACCATATACTGGAAAGATTCCTCAGGAATATATTCCCTGTATATTTTAAACAAACACATTTTCGTCGACTTCGAGGCATATACCTGGTCCGAGATCGAAACCTGACGGTCAGTGGACTGTTATAAGTCGCTTACTTCGTAAGAACGACGAACCCAGCCATATACTGGAAAGATTCCTCAGGAAGATATTCCTTGTATATGTTACACAGACACATTTTCGTCGACTTCGAGGCATATACCTGGTCCGAGATCGAAACCTGGCGGTCAGTGGACTGCTATAAGTCGGAAACTTCGTAAGAACGTCGAATCCAGCTATATTCTGGAAAGATTCCTCATGAATATATTCCCTGTATATGTTAAACAGACACATTTTCGTCGACTTCGAGGTATATACGTGGTCCGAGATCGAAACTTGGCGGTCAGTGGACTGCTATAAGTCGGAAACTTCGTAAGAACGACGAATCCAGCCATATACTGGAAAGATTCCTCAGGAATATATTCCCTGTATATATTAAACAGACACATTTCGTCGACTTCGAGGCATATACCTGGTCCGAGATCGAAACCTGGCGGTCAGTGGACTGCTATAAGTCGGAAACTTCGTAAGAACGACGAATCCAGCCATATACTGGAAACATTCCTAAGTAATATATTCCTGTATATGTTAACCAGACACATTTTCGTCGACTTCGAGGCATATACCTGGTCTGAGATCGAAACCTGGCGGTCAGTGGACTGCTATAAGTCGGAAAATTCTTAAGAACGACGAATCCAGCCATATACTGGAAATATTCCTCAGGAATATATTCCCTGTATATATTAAACAGACACATTTTCGTCGACTTCGAGGCATATACCTCGTCCGAGATCGAAACCTGGCGGTCAGTGGACTGCTATAAGTCGGAAACTTCGTAAGAACGACGAATCCAGCCATATACTGGAAACATTCCTCAGTAATATATTCCATGTATATGTTAAACAGACACATTTTCGTCGACTATGAGGCATATACCTTGTCCGAGATCGAAACCTGGCGGTCAATGGACTGCTATAAGTCGGAAACTTCGTAAGAACGACGAATCCAGCCATATACTGGAAATATTCCTCAGGAATATATTCCTTGTATATGTTAAACAGACACATTTTCGTCGACTTCGAGGCATATACCTGGTCTGAGATTGAAACTTGGCGGTCAGTGGACTGCTATAAGTCGGAAACTTCGTAAGAACGACGAATCCAACCATATATTGGAAAGATTCCTCAGGAATATATTCCCTGTATATTTTAAACAAACACATTTTCATCGACTTCGAGGCATATACCTGGTCCGAGATCGAAACCTGATGGTCAGTGGACTGCTATAAGTCGCTTACTTCGTAAGAACGACGAACCCAGCCATATACTGGAAAGATTCTTCAGGAATAGATTCCATGTATATGTTAAACATACACATTTTCGTCGGCGGTCAGTGGACTGCTATAAGTCGGAAACTTCGTAAGAACGACGACTCCAGCCATATACTGGAAATATTCCTCAGGAATATATTCCTTGTATATGTTAAACAGACACATTTTCGTCGACTTCGAGGCATATGCCTGGTCTGAGATTGAAACCTGGCGGTAAGTAGACTGCTATAAGTCGGAAATTTCGTAAGAACGAGGAATCCAGCCATATACAGGAAAGATTCCTCAGGAATATATACCCTGTATATGTTAAACAGACACATTTTCGTCGACTTCGAGGCATATACCTAGTATAAGATCGAAACATGGCGGTCAGTGGACTGCAATAAGTCGGAAACTTCGTAAGAACGACGAATCCAGCCATATACTGGAAAGATTCCTCAGGAATATATTCCCTGTATATTTTAAACAAACACATTTTCATCGACTTCGAGGCATATACCTGGTCCGAGATCGAAACTTGACGGTCAGTGGACTGCTATAAGTCGCTTAGTTCGTAAGAACGACGAACCCATCCATATACTGGAAAGATTCCACAGGAATATATTCCATGTATATGTTAAACATAAACATTTTCGTCGACTTCGAGGCATATACCTGGTCCGAGATCGAAACCTGGCGGTCAGTGGACTGCTATAAGTCGGAAACTTCGTAAGAACGACGAACCCAGCCATATACTGGAAAGATTCCTCAGGAATATATTCCATGTATATGTTAAACATACACATTTTCGTCGACTTCGAGGCATATACCTAGTCCGAGATCGAAACCTGGCGGTCAGTGGACTGCTATAACTCGGAAACTTCGTAAGAACGACGAATCCACCTATATACTGGAAAGATTCCTCAGGTATATATTCCTTGTATATATTAAACAAACATATTTTCGTCGACTTCGAGGCATATACCTGGTCTGAGATCGAAACCTGGCGGTCAGTGGACTGCTATAAGTCGGAAATTTCGTAAGAACGACGAATCCAGCCATATACTGGAAAGATTCCTCAGGAATATATTCCCTGTATATGTTAAACAGACACATTTCGTCGACTTCGAGGCATATACCTGGTCCGAGATCGAAACCTGGCGGTCAGTGGACTGCTATAAGTCGGAAACTTCGTAAGAACGACGAATCCAGCCATATACTGGAAACATTCCTCAGTAATATATTCATGTATATGTTAACCAGACACATTTTCGTCGACTTCGAGGCATATACCTGGTCTGAGATCGAAACCTGGCGGTCAGTGGACTGCTATAAGTCGGAAACTTCTTAAGAACGACGAATCCAGCCATATACTGGAAATATTCCTCAGGAATATATTCCCTGTATATATTAAACATACACATTTTCGTCGACTTCGAGGCATATACCTCGTCCGAGATCGAAACCTGGCGGTCAGTGGACTGCTATAAGTCGGAAACTTCGTAAGAACGACGAATCCATCCATATACTGGAAACATTCCTCAGTAATATATTCCCTGTATATGTTAAAAAGACACATTTTCGTCGACTATGAGGCATATACCTTGTCCGAGATCGAAACCTGGCGGTCAGTGGACTGCTATAAGTCGGAAATTCGTAAGAACGACGAATCCATCCATATACTGGAAATATTCCTCAGGAATATATTCCTTGTACATGTTAAACAGACACATTTTCGTCGACTTCGAGGCATATACCTGGTCTGAGATTGAAACCTGGCGGTAAGTAGACTGCTATAAGTCAGAAATTTCGTAAGAACGAGGAATCCAGCCATATAAAGGAAAGATTCCTCAGGAATATATTCCATGTATATGTTAAACAGACACATTTTCGTCGACTTCGAGGCATATACCTAGTATAAGATCGAAACTTGGCGGTCAGTGGACTGCAATAAGTCGGAAACTTCGTAAGAACGACGAATCCAGCCATATACTGGAAAGATTCCTCAGGAATATATTCCCTGTATATTTTAAACAAACACATTTTCGTCGACTTCGAGGCATATACCTGGTCCGAGATCGAAACCTGATGGTTAGTGGACTGCTATAAGTCGCTTACATCGTAAGAACGACGAACCCATCCATATACTTGAAAGATTCCACAGGAATATATTCCATGTATATGTTAAACATACACATTTTCGTCGACTTCGAGGCATATACCTGGTCCGAGATCGAAACCTGGCGGTAAGTGGACTGCTATAAGTCGTAAACTTCGTAAGAACGACGAACCCAGCCATATACTGGAAAGATTCCTCAGGAATATACTCCATGTATATGTTAAACATACACATTTTTGTCGACTTCGAGGCATATACCTGGTCCGAGATCGAAACCTGGCGATCATTGGACTGCTATAAGTCGGAAACTTCGTAAGAACGACGAATCCACCTATATACTGGAAAGATTCCTCAGGTATATATTCCTTGTATATATTAAACAAACATATTTTCGTCGACTTCGAGGCATATACCTGGTCTGAAATCGAAACCTGGCGGTCAGTGGACTGCTATAAATCGGAAACTTCGGAAGAACGACGAATCCAGCCATATACTGGAAAGATTCCTCAGGAATAAATTCTCTGTATATGTTAAACAGACACATTTCGTCGACTTCGAGGCATATACCTGGTCCGAGATCGACACCTGACGGTCAGTGGACTGCTATAAGTCGGAAACTTCGTAAGAATGACGAATCCAGCCATATACTGGAAAGATTCCTCTGGAATATATTCCTGTATATGTTAAACAGACACATTTTCGTCGACTTCGAGGCATATACCTGGTCCGAGATCGAAACCTGGCGGTAAGTGGACTGTTATAAGTCGGAAACTTCGTAAGAACGAGGAATCCAGCCATATACAGGAAAGATTCCTCAGGAATATATTCCCTATATATGTTAAACAGACACATTTTCTTCGACTTCGAGGCATATACCTAGTATAAGATCGAAATCTGGCGGTCAGTGGACTGCTATAAGTCGGAAACTTCGTAAGAACGACGAATCCAGCCATATACTGGAAAGATTCCTCAGGAATATATTCCCTGTATATGTTAAACAAACACATTTTCGTCGACTTCGAGGCATATACCTGGTTCGAGATCGAAACCTGGCGGTCAGTGGACTGCTATAAGTCGGAAAATTCGTAAGAACGACGAATCCAGTCATATACTAGAAAGCTTCCGCAGGAATATATTCCTTGTATATGTTAAACAGACACATTTTCGTCGACTTCGAGGCACATATCTGGTCCGAGATCGAAACCTGGCGGTCAGTGGACTGCTATAAGTCGGAAACTTCGTAAGAACGACGAATCCAGCCATATACTGGAAAGATTCCTCAGGAATATATTCCATGTATATGTTAAACAGTCACATTTTCGTCGACTTCGAGGCATATACCTGGTCCGAGATCGAAACCTGGCGGTCAGTGGATTGTTATAAAACGTAAACTTCATAAGAACGACGAATCCAGCCATATACTCGAAAGATTCCTCAGGAATATATTCCCTATATATGTTAAACAGACACATTTTCGTCGACTTCGAGGCATATACCTGGTCCGAGATCGAAACCTGGCGGTCAGTGGACTGCTATAAGTCGGAAACTTCGTAAGAACGACGAATCCAGCCATATACTGGAAAGATTCCTCATGAATATATTCTCTGTATATGTTAAACAGACACATTTTCGTCGACTTCGAGGCATATACCTGGTCTAAGTTTGAAACCTGGCGGTCAGTGGACTGCTATAAGTCGGAAACTTCGTAAGAACGACGAATCCAGCCATATACTGGAAATATTCCTCAGGAATATATTCCTTGTACATGTTAAACAGACACATTTTCGTCGACTTCGAGGCATATACCTGGTCTGAGATTGAAACCTTGCGGTAAGTAGACTGCTATAAGTCAGAAATTTCGTAAGAACGAGGAATCCAGCCATATAAAGGAAAGATTCCTCAGGAATATATTCCCTGTATATGTTAAACAGACACATTTTCGTCGACTTCGAGGCATATACCTAGTATAAGATCGAAACCTGGCGGTCAGTGGACTGCAATAAGTCGGAAACTTCGTAAGAACGACGAATCCAGCCATATACTGGAAAGATTCCTCAGGAATATATTCCCTGTATATTTTAAACAAACACATTTTCGTCGACTTCGGGGCATATACCTGGTCCGAGATCGAAACCTGACGGTCAGTGGACTGCTATAAGTCGCTTACATCGTAAGAACGACGAACCCATCCATATACTTGAAAGATTCCACAGTAATATATTCCATGTATATGTTAAACATACACATTTTCGTCGACTTCGAGGCATATACCTGGTCCGAGATCGAAACCTGGCGGTAAGTGGACTGCTATAAGTCGGAAATTTCGTAAGAACGACGAACCCAGCCATATACTGGAAAGATTCCTCAGGAATATACTCCATGTATATGTTAAACATACGCATTTTCGTCGACTTCGAGGCATATACCTGGTCCGATATCGAAACCTGGCGATCAGTGGACTGCTATAAGTCGGAAACTTCGTAAGAACGACGAATCCACCTATATACTGGAAAGATTCCTCAGGTATATATTCCTTGTATATATTAAACAAACATATTTTCGTCGACTTCGAGGCATATACCTGGTCTGATATCGAAACCTGGCGGTCAGTGGACTGCTATAAATGGGAAACTTCGTAAGAACGACGAATCCATCCATATATTGGAAAGATTCCTCAGGAATAAATTCCCTGTATATGTTAAACAGACACATTTCGTCGACTTCGAGGCATATACCTGGTCCGAGATCGAAACCTGGCGGTAAGTGGACTGTTATAAGTCGGAAACTTCGTAAGAACGAGGAATCCAGCCATATACTGGAAAGATTCCTCAGGAATATATTCCCTGTATATGTTAAACAGACACATTTTCTTCGACTTCGAGGCATATACCTAGTATAAGATCGAAATCTGGCGGTCAGTGGACTGCTATAAGTCGGAAACTTCGTAAGAACGACGAATCCAGCCATATACTGGAAAGATTCCTCAGGAATATATTCCCTGTGAATGTTAAACAAACACATTTTCGTCGACTTCGAGGCATATACCTGGTTCAAAGATCGAAACCTGGCGGTCAGTGGACTGCTATAAGTCGGAAAATTCGTAAGAACGACGAATCCAGTCATATACTAGAAAGCTTCCGCAGGAATATATTCCTTGTATATGTTAAACAGACACATTTTCGTCGACTTCGAGGCACATACCTGGTCCGAGATCGAAACCTGGCGGTCAGTGGACTGCTATAAGTCGGAAACTTCGTAA
>NW_020621603.1:512832-523032 GCF_003573695.1 Papaver somniferum | reverse complement strand
ATACAGCCATATACTGGAAACATTCCTCAGTAATATATTCATGTATATGTTAACCAGACACATTTTCGTCGACTTCGAGGCATATACCTGGTCTGAGATCGAAACCTAATGGTCAGTGGACTGCTATAAGTCGGAAACTTCGTAAGAACGACGAATCCAGCCATATACTGGAAACATTCCTCAGTAATATATTCCCTGTATATGTTAAACAGACACATTTTCGTCGACTATGAGGCATATACCTTGTCCGAGATCGAAACCTGGCGGTCAGTGGACTGCTATAAGTCGGAAATTCGTAAGAACGACGAATCCATCCATATACTGGAAATATTCCTCAGGAATATATTCCTTGTACATGTTAAACAGACACATTTTCGTCGACTTCGAGGCATATACCTGGTCTGAGATTGAAACCTGGCGGTAAGTAGACTGCTATAAGTCAGAAATTTCGTAAGAACGAGGAATCCAGCCATATAAAGGAAAGATTCCTCATGAATATATTCCATGTATATGTTAAACAGACACATTTTCGTCGACTTCGAGGCATATACCTAGTATAAGATCGAAACCTGGCGGTCAGTGGACTGCAATAAGTCGGAAACTTCTTAAGAACGACGAATCCATCCATATACTGGAAAGATTCCTCAGGAATATATTCCCTGTATATTTTAAACAAACACATTTTCGTCGACTTCGAGGCATATACCTGGTCCGAGATCGAAACCTGATGGTCAGTGGACTGCTATAAGTTGCTTACATCGTAAGAACGACGAACCCATCCATATACTTGAAAGATTACACAGGAATATATTCCATGTATATGTTAAACATACACATTTTCGTCGACTTCGAGGCATATACCTGGTCCGAGATCGAAACCTGGCGGTAAGTGGACTGCTATAAGTCGTAAACTTCGTAAGAACGACGAACCAAGCCATATACTGGAAAGATTCCTCAGGAATATACTCCATGTATATGTTAAACATACACATTTTCGTCGACTTCGAGGCATATACCTGGTCCGAGATCGAAACCTGGCGATCAGTGGACTGCTATAAGTCGGAAACTTCGTAAGAACGACGAATCCACCTATATACTGGAAAGATTCCTCAGGTATATATTCCTTGTATATATTAAACAAACATATTTTCGTCGACTTCGAGGCATATACCTGGTCTGAAATCGAAACCTGGCGGTCAGTGGACTGCTATAAATCGGAAACTTCGTAAGAACGACGAATCCAGCCATATACTGGAAAGATTCCTCATGAATAAATTCTCTGTATATGTTAAACAGACACATTTTGTCGACTTCGAGGCATATACCTGGTCCGAGATCGACACCTGACGGTCAGTGGACTGCTATAAGTCGGAAACTTCGTAAGAATGACGAATCCAGCCATATACTGGAAAGATTCCTCTGGAATATATTCCTGTATATGTTAAACAGACACATTTTCGTCGACTTCGAGGCATATACCTGGTCCGAGATCGAAACCTGGCGGTAAGTGGACTGTTATAAGTCGGAAACTTCGTAAGAACGAGGAATCCAGCCATATACAGGAAAGATTCCTCAGGAATATATTCCCTATATATGTTAAACAGACACATTTTCTTCGACTTCGAGGCATATACCTAGTATAAGATCGAAATCTGGCGGTCAGTGGACTGCTATAAGTCGGAAACTTCGTAAGAACGACGAATCCAGCCATATACTGGAAAGATTCCTCAGGAATATATTCCCTGTATATGTTAAACAAACACATTTTCGTCGACTTCGAGGCATATACCTGGTTCGAGATCGAAACCTGGCGGTCAGTGGACTGCTATAAGTCGGATAATTCGTAAGAACGACGAATCCAGTCATATACTAGAAAGCTTCCGCAGGAATATATTCCTTGTATATGTTAAACAGACACATTTTCGTCGACTTCGAGGCACATACCTGGTCCGAGATCGAAACCTGGCGGTCAGTGGACTGCTATAAGTCGGAAACTTCGTAAGAACGACGAATCCAGGCATATACTGGAAAGATTCCTCAGGAATATATTCCATGTATATGTTAAACAGTCACATTTTCGTCGACTTCGAGGCATATACCTGGTCCGAGATCGAAACCTGGCGGTCAGTGGATTGTTATAAAACGTAAACTTCATAAGAACGACGAATCCAGCCATATACTCGAAAGATTCCTCAGGAATATATTCCCTATATATGTTAAACAGACACATTTTCGTCGACTTCGAGGCATATACCTGGTCCGAGATCGAAACCTGGCGGTCAGTGGACTGCTATAAGTCGGAAACTTCGTAAGAACGACGAATCCAGCCATATACTGGAAAGATTCCTCATGAATATATTCTCTGTATATCTTAAACAGACACATTTTCGTCGACTTCGAGGCATATACCTGGTCTAAGATTGAAACCTGGCGGTCAGTGGACTGCTATAAGTCGGAAACTTCGTAAGAACGACGAATCCAGCCATATACTGGAAATATTCCTCAGGAATATATTCCTTGTACATGTTAAACAGACACATTTTCGTCGACTTCGAGGCATATACCTGGTCTGAGATTGAAACCTTGCGGTAAGTAGACTGCTATAAGTCAGAAATTTCGTAAGAACGAGGAATCCAGCCATATAAAGGAAAGATTCCTCAGGAATATATTCCCTGTATATGTTAAACAGACACATTTTCGTCGACTTCGAGGCATATACCTAGTATAAGATCGAAACCTGGCGGTCAGTGGACTGCAATAAGTCGGAAACTTCGTAAGAACGACGAATCCAGCCATATACTGGAAAGATTCCTCAGGAATATATTCCCTGTATATTTTAAACAAACATATTTTCGTCGACTTCGGGGCATATACCTGGTCCGAGATCGAAACCTGACGGTCAGTGGACTGCTATAAGTCGCTTACATCGTAAGAACGACGAACCCATCCATATACTTGAAAGATTCCACAGGAATATATTCCATGTATATGTTAAACATACACATTTTCGTCGACTTCGAGGCATATACCTAGTCCGAGATCGAAACCTGGCGGTAAGTGGACTGCTATAAGTCGGAAATTTCGTAAGAACGACGAACCCATCCATATACTGGAAAGATTCCTCAAGAATATACTCCATGTATATGTTAAACATACGCATTTTCGTCGACTTCGAGGCATATACCTGGTCCGAGATCGAAACCTGGCGATCAGTGGACTGCTATAAGTCGGAAACTTCGTAAGAACGACGAATCCACCTATATACTGAAAAGATTCCTCAGGTATATATTCCTTGTATATATTAAACAAACATATTTTCGTCGACTTCGAGGCATATACCTGGTCTGATATCGAAACCTGGCGGTCAGTGGACTGCTATAAATCGGAAACTTCGTAAGAACGACGAATCCAGCCATATACTGGAAATATTCCTCAGGAATAAATTCCCTGTATATGTTAAACAGACACATTTCGTCGACTTCGAGGCATATACCTGGTCCGAGATCGAAACCTGACGGTCAGTGGACTGCTATAAGTCGGAAACTTCGTAAGAATGACGAATCCAGCCATATACTGGAAAGATTCCTCTGGAATATATTCATGTATATGTTAAACAGACACATTTTCGTCGACTTCGAGGCATATACCTGGTCCGAGATCGAAACCTGGTGGTAAGTGGACTGTTATAAGTCGGAAACTTCGTAAGAACGAGGAATCCAGCCATATACTGGAAAGATTCCTCAGGAATATATTCCCTGTATATGTTAAACAGACACATTTTCTTCGACTTCGAGGCATATACCTAGTATAAGATCGAAATCTGGCGGTCAGTGGACTTCTATAAGTCGGAAACTTCGTAAGAACGACGAATCCAGCCATATACTGGAAAGATTCCTCAGGAATATATTCCCTGTGAATGTTAAACAACCACATTTTCGTCGACTTCGAGGCATATACCTGGTTTGAGATCGAAACCTGGCGGTCAGTGGACTGCTTTAAGTCGGAAAATTCGTAAGAACGACGAATCCAGTCATATACTAGAAAGCTTCCGCAGGAATATATTCCTTGTATATGTTAAACAGACACATTTTCGTCGACTTCGAGGCACATACCTGGTCCGAGATCGAAACCTGGCGGTCAGTGGACTGCTATAAGTCGGAAACTTCGTAAAAACGACGAATCCAGCCATATACTGGAAAGATTCCTCAGGAATATATTCCATGTATATGTTAAACAGTCACATTTTCGTCGACTTCGAGGCATATACCTGGTCCGAGATCGAAACCTGGCGGTCAGTGGATTGTTATAAAACGTAAACTTCATAAGAACGACGAATCCAGCCATATACTCGAAAGATTCCTCAGGAATATATTCCCTATATATGTTAAACAGACACATTTTCGTCGACTTCGAGGCATATACCTGGTCCGAGATCGAAACCTGGCGGTCAGTGGACTGCTATAAGTCGGAAACTTCGTAAGAACGACGAATCCAGCCATATACTGGAAAGATTCCTCAGGAATATATTCCATGTATATGTTAAACAGTCACATTTTCGTCGACTTCGAGGCATATACCTGGTCCGAGATCGAAACCTGGCGGTCAGTGGATTGTTATAAAACGTAAACTTCATAAGAACGACGAATCCAGCCATATACTCGAAAGATTCCTCAGGAATATATTCCCTATATATGTTAAACAGACACATTTTCGTCGACTTCGAGGCATATACCTGGTCCGAGATCGAAACCTGGCGGTCAGTGGACTGCTATAAGTCGGAAACTTCGTAAGAACGACGAATCCAACCATATACTGGAAAGATTCCTCAGGAATATATTCCCTGTATATTTTAAACAAACACATTTTCGTCGACTTCGAGGCATATACCTGGTCCGCGATCGAAACCTGGCGGTCAATGGACTGCTATAAGTCGCTTACTTCGTAAGAACGACGAACCCAGCCATATACTGGAAAGATTCCTCAGGAATATATTCCATGTATATGTTAAACATACACATTTTCGTCGGCGGTCTGTGGACTGCTATAAGTCGAAAACTTCGTAAGAACGACGAATCCAGCCATATACTGGAAACATTCCTCAGTAATATATTCCCTGTATATGTTAAACAGACACATTTTCGTCGACTATGAGGCGTATACCTGGTCCGAGATCGAAACCTGGCGGTCAGTGGACTGCTATAAGTCGGAAACTTCGTAAGAACGACGAATCCAGCCATACACTGGAAATATTCCTCAGGAATATATTCCTTGTATATGTTAAACAAACACATTTTCGTCGACTTCAAGGCGTATAACAGGTCTGAGTTTGAAACCTGGCGGTAAGTAGACTGCTATAAGTCGGAAATTTCGTAAGAACGAGGAATCCATCCATATACAGGAAAGATTCCTCAGGAATATATTCCCTGTATATGTTAAACAAACACATTTTCGTCGACTTCGAGGCATATACCTAGTATAAGATCGAAACCTGGCGGTCAGTGGACTGCTATAAGTCGGAAACTTCGTAAGAACGACGAATCCAGCCATATACTGGAAAGATTCCTCAGTAATATATTCCCTGTATATTTTAAACAAACACATTTTCGTCGACTTCGAGGCATATAACTGGTCCGAGATCGAAACCTGACGGTCAGTGGACTGCTATAAGTCGCTTACTTCGTAAGAACGACGAACCCAGCCATATACTGGAAAGAGTCCACAGGAATATATTCCATGTATATGTTAAACATACACATTTTCGTCGACTTCGAGGCATATACCTGCTCCGAGATCGAAACCTGGCGGTAAGTGGACTGCTATAAGTCGGAAACTTCGTAAGAACGACGAACCCAGCCATATACTGGAAAGATTCCTCAGGAATATATTCCATGTATATGTTAAACAGACACATTTTCGTCGACTTCGAGGCATATACCTGGTCCGAGATCGAAACCTGGCGGTCAGTGACTGTTATAAGTCGGAAACTTCATAAGAACGACGAATCCACCTATATACTGGAAAGATTCCTCAGGTATATATTCCTTGTATATATTAAACAAACATATTTTCGTCGGCTTCGAGGCATATACCTGGTCTGAGATCGAAACCTGGCGGTCAGTGGACTGCTATAAGTCGGAAACTTCGTAAGAACGACGAATCCAGCCATATACTGGAAAGATTCCTCAGGAATATATTCCCTGTATATGTTAAACAAACACATTTCGTCGACTTCGAGGCATATACCTGGTCCGAGATCGAAACCTGACGGTCATTGGACTGATATAAGTCGGAAACTTCGTAAGAATGACGAATCCAGCCATATACTAGAAAGATTCCTCTGGAATATATTCCTGTATATGTTAAACAGACACATTTCCGTCGACTTCGAGGCATGTACCTAGTCCGAGATCGAAACCTGGCGGTAAGTGGACTGCTATAAGTCGGAAACTTCGTAAGAACGAAGAATCCAGCCATATACTGGAAAGATTCCTCAGGAATATATTCCCTGTATATGTTAAACAGACACATTTTCGTCGACTTCGAGGCATATACCTAGTATACGATCGAAATCTGGCGGTCAGTGGACTGCTATAAGTCGGAAACTTCGTAAGAACGACGAATCCAGCCATATACTGGAAAGATTCCTCAGGAATATATTCCCTGTATATGTTAAACAAACACATTTTCGTCGACTTCGAGGCATATACCTGGTTCGAGATCGAAACCTGGCGGTCAGTGGACTGCTATAAGTGGGAAAATTCGTAAGAACGACGAATCCAGTCATATACTAGAAAGCTTCCGGAGGAATATATTCCCTGTATATGTTAAACAGACACATTTTCGTCGACTTCGAGGCACATACCTGGTCCGAGATCGAAACCTGGCGGTCAGTGGACTGCTATAAGTCGGAAACTTCGTAAGAACGACGAATCCAGCCAAATACTGGAAAGATTCCTCAGGAATATATTCCATGTATATGTTAAACAGTCACATTTTCGTCGACTTCGAGGCATATACCTGGTCCGAGATCGAAACCTGGCGGTCAGTGGACTGTTATAAAACGTAAACTTCATAAGAACGAAGAATCCAACCATATACTGGAAAGATTCCTCAGGAATATATTCCCTATATATGTTAAACAGACACATTTTCGTCGACTTCGAGGCATATACCTGGTCCGAGATCGAAACCTGGCGGTCAGTGGACTGCTATAAGTCGGAAACTTCGTAAGAACGACTAATCCAGCCATATACTGGAAAGATTCCTCATGAATATATTCTCTGTATATGTTAAACAGACACATTTTCGTCGACTTCGAGGCATATACCTGGTGTGAGATTGAAACCTGGCGGTCAGTGGACTGCTATAAGTCGGAAACTTCGTAAGAACGACGAATCCAACCATATACTGGAAAGATTCCTCAGGAATATATTCCCTGTATATTTTAAACAAACACATTTTCGTCGACTTCGAGGAATATACCTGGTCCGAGTTCGAAACCTGACGGTCAGTGGACTGCTATAAGTCGCTTACTTCGTAAGAACGACGAACCCAGCCATATACTGGAAAGATTCCACAGGAATATATTCCACGTATATGTTAAACATACACATTTTCGTCGGAGGTCAGTGGACTGCTATAAGTCGAAAACTTCGTAAGAACGACGAATCCAGCCATATACTGGAAACATTCCTCAGTAATATATTCCCTGTATATGTTAAACAGACACATTTATGTCGACTATGAGGCATATACCTGGTCCGAGATCGAAACCTGGCGGTCAGTGGACTGCTATAAGTTGGAAACTTCGTAAGAACGACGAATCCAGCCATATACTGGAAATATTCCTCAGGAATATATTCCTTGTATATGTTAAACAGACACATTTTCGTCGACTTCGAGGCATATACCGGGTCTGAGATTGAAACCTGGCGGTAAGTAGACTGCTATAAGTCGGAAATTTCGAAAGAACGAGGAATCCAGCCATATACAGGAAAGATTCCTCAGGAATATATTCCCTGTATATGTCAAACAGACACATTTTCGTCGACTTCGAGGCATATACCTTGTCTGATATCGAAACCTGGCGGTCAGTGGACTGCTATAAGTCGTAAACTTCATAAGAACGACGAATCCACCTATATACTGGAAAGATTCCTCAGGTATATATTCCTTGTATATATTAAACAAACATATTTTCGTCGGCTTCGAGGCATATACCTGGTCTGAGATCGAAACCTGGCGGTCAGTGGACTGCTATAAGTCAGAAACTTCGTAAGAACGACGAATCCAGCCATATACTGGAAAGATTCCTCAGGAATATATTCCCTGTATATTTTAAACAAACACATTTTCGTCGACTTCGAGGCATATAACTGGTCCGAGATCGAAACCTGACGGTCAGTGGACTGCTATAAGTCGCTTACTTCGTAAGAACGACGAACCCAGCCATATACTGGAAAGATTCCACAGGAATATATTCCATGTATATGTTAAACATACACATTTTCGTCGACTTCGAGGCATATACCTGCTCCGAGATCGAAACCTGGCGGTAAGTGGACTGCTATAAGTCGGAAACTTCATAAGAACGACGAACCCAGCCATATACTGGAAAGATTCCTCAGGAATATATTCCATGTATATGTTAAACAGACACATTTTCGTCGACTTCGAGGCATATACCTAGTATACAATCGAAATCTGGCGGTCAGTGGACTGCTATAAGTCGGAAACTTCGTAAGAACGACGAATCCAGCCATATACTGGAAAGATTCCTCAGGAATATATTCCCTGTATATGTTAAACAAACACATTTTCGTCGACTTCGAGGCATATACCTGGTTCGAGATCGAAACCTGGCGGTCAGTGGACTGCTATAAGTGGGAAAATTCGTAAGAACGACGAATCCAGTCATATACTAGAAAGCTTCCGCAGAAATATATTCCCTGTATATGTTAAACAGACACATTTTCGTCGACTTCGAGGCACATACCTGGTCCGAGATCGATACCTGGCGGTCAGTGGACTGCTATAAGTCGGAAACTTCGTAAGAACGACGAATCCAGCCATATACTGGAAAGATTCCTCAGGAATATATTCCATGTATATGTTAAACAGTCACATTTTCTTCGACTTCGAGGCATATACCTGGTCCGAGATCGAAACCTGGCGGTCAGTGGACTGTTATAAAATGTAAACTTCATAAGAACGACGAATCCAGCCATATACTGGAAAGATTCCTCAGGAATATATTCCCTATATATGTTAAAAAGACACATTTTCGTCGACTTCGAGGCATATACCTGGTCCGAGATCGAAACCTGGCGGTCAGTGGACTGCTATAAGTCGGAAACTTCGTAAGAACGACGAATCTTGCCATATACTGGAAAGATTACTCATGAATATATTCTCTGTACATGTTAAACAGACACATTTTCGTCGACTTCGAGGCATATACCTGGTCTGAGATTGAAACCTGGCGGTCAGTGGACTGCTATAAGTCGGAAACTTCGTAAGAACGACGAATCCAACCATATACTGGAAAGATTCCTCAGGAATATATTCCCTGTATATTTTAAACAAACACATTTTCGTCGACTTCGAGGCATATACCTGGTCCAAGATCGAAACCTGACGGTCAGTGGACTGCTATAAGTCGCTTACTTCGTAAGAACGAAGAACCCAGCCATATACTGGAAAGATTCCACAGGAATATATTCCACGTATATGTTAAACATACACATTTTCGTCGGAGGTCAGTGGACTGCTATAAGTCAAAAACTTCGTAAGAACGACGAATCCAGCCATATACTGGAAACATTCCTCAGTAATATATTCCATGTATAGGTTAAACAGACACATTTTCGTCGACTATGAGGCATATACCTGGTCCGAGATCGAAACCTGGCGGTCAGTGGACTGCTATAAGTCGGAAACTTCGTAAGAACGACGAATCCATCCATATACTGGAAATATTCCTCAGGAATATATTCCTTGTATATGTTAAAAAAACACATTTTCGTCGACTTCAGGGCATATACCAGGTCTGAGATTGAAACCTGGCGGTAAGTAGACTGCTATAAGTCGGAAATTTCGTAAGAACGAGGAATCCAGCCATATACAGGAAAGATTCCTCAGGAATATATTCCCTGTATATGTTAAACAGACACATTTTCGTCGACTTCGAGGCATATACCT
>NW_020621603.1:477840-512764 GCF_003573695.1 Papaver somniferum | reverse complement strand
TATACCTGGTCCGAGATCGAAACCTGGCGGTCAGTGGACTGTTATAAAATGTAAACTTCATAAGAACGACGAATCCAGCCATATACTGGAAAGATTCCTCAGGAATATATTCCCTATATATGTTAAACAGACACATTTTCGTCGACTTCGAGGCATATACCTGGTCCGAGATCGAAACCTGGCGGTCTGTGGACTGCTATAAGTCGGAAACTTCGTAAGAACGACGAATCTTGCCATATACTGGAAAGATTACTCATGAATATATTCTCTGTACATGTTAAACAGACACATTTTCGTCGACTTCGAGGCATATACCTGGTCTGAGATTGAAACCTGGCGGTCAGTGGACTGCTATAAGTCGGAAACTTCGTAAGAACGACGAATCCAACCATATACTGGAAAGATTCCTCAGGAATATATTCCCTGTATATTTTAAACAAACACATTTTCGTCGACTTCGAGGCATATACCTGGTCCAAGATCGAAACCTGACGGTCAGTGGACTGCTATAAGTCGCTTACTTCGTAAGAACGAAGAACCCAGCCATATACTGGAAAGATTCCACAGGAATATATTCCACGTATATGTTAAACATACACATTTTCGTCGGAGGTCAGTGGACTGCTATAAGTCAAAAACTTCGTAAGAACGACGAATCCAGCCATATACTGGAAACATTCCTCAGTAATATATTCCATGTATAGGTTAAACAGACACATTTTCGTCGACTATGAGGCATATACCTGGTCCGAGATCGAAACCTGGCGGTCAGTGGACTGCTATAAGTCGGAAACTTCGTAAGAACGACGAATCCATCCATATACTGGAAATATTCCTCAGGAATATATTCCTTGTATATGTTAAACAAACACATTTTCGTCGACTTCAGGGCATATACCAGGTCTGAGATTGAAACCTGGCGGTAAGTAGACTGCTATAAGTCGGAAATTTCGTAAGAACGAGGAATCCAGCCATATACAGGAAAGATTCCTCAGGAATATATTCCCTGTATATGTTAAACAGACACATTTTCGTCGACTTCGAGGCATATACCTGGTCCGAGATCGAAACCTGGCGGTCAGTGGACTGCTATAAGTCGGAAACTTCGTAAGAACGACGAATCCAGCCATATACTGGAAATATTCCTCAGGAATATATTCCTTGTATATGTTAAACAGACACATTTTCGTCGACTTCGAGGCATATACCAGGTCTGAGATTGAAACCTGGCGGTAAGTAGACTGCTATAAGTCGGAAATTTCGTAAGTACGAGGAATCCAGCCATATACAGGAAAGATTCCTCAGGAATATATTCCCTGTATATGTTAAACAGACACATTTTCGTCGACTTCGAGGCATATACCTGGTCTGAGATTGAAACCTGGCGGTCAGTGGACTGCTATAAGTCGGAAACTTCGTAAGAACGACGAATCCAACCATATACTGGAAAGATTCCTCAGGAATATATTCCCTGTATATTTTAAGCAAACACATTTTCGTCGACTTCGAGGCATATACCTGGTCCGAGATCGAAACTTGACGGTCAGTGGACTGCTATAAGTCGCTTACTTCGTAAGAACGACGAACCCAGCCATATACTGGAAAGACTCCACATGAATATATTCCATGTATATGTTAAACATACACATTTTCGTCGGAGGTCAATGGACTGCTATAAGTCGAAAACTTCGTAAGAACGACGAATCCAGCCATATACTGGAAACATTCCTCAGTAATATATTCCCTGTATATGTTAAACAGACACATTTTCGTCGACTATGAGGCATATACCTGGTCCGAGATCGAAACCTGGCGGTCAGTGGACTGCTATAAGTCGGAAACTTCGTAAGAACGACGAATCCAGCCATATACTGGAAATATTCCTCAGGAATATATTCCTTGTATATGTTAAACAGACACATTTTCGTCGACTTCGAGGCATATACCAGGTCTGAGATTGAAACCTGGCGGTAAGTAGACTGCTATAAGTCGGAAATTTCGTAAGAACGAGGAATCCAGCCATATACAGGAAAGATTCCTCAGGAATATATTCCCTGTATATGTTAAACAGACACATTTTCGTCGACTTCGAGGCATATACCTAGTAGAAGATCGAAACCTGGCGGTCAGTGGACTGCTATAAGTCGGAAAATTCGTAAGAACGACGAATCCAGCCATATACTGGAAAGATTCCTCAGGAATATATTCCCTGTATATTTTAAACAAACACATTTTCGTCGACTTCGAGGCATATACCTGGTCCGAGATCGAAACCTGACGGTCAGTGGACTGCTATAAGTCGCTTACTTCGTAAGAACGACGAACCCAGCCATATACTGGAAAGATTCCACAGGAATATATTCCACGTATATGTTAAACATACACATTTTCGTCGACTTCGAGGCATATACCTGGTCCGAGATCGAAACCTGGCGGTAAGTGGACTGCTATAAGTCGGAAATTTCGTAAGAACGACGAACCCAGCCATATACTGGAAAGATTCCTCAGGAATATATTCCATGTATATGTTAAACAGACACATTTTCGTCGACTTCGAGGCATATACCTGGTCCGAGATCGAAACCTGGCGGTCAGTGACTGCTATAAGTCGGAAACTTCATAAGAACGACGAATCCACCTATATACTAGAAAGATTCCTCAGGTATATATTCCTTGTATATATTAAACAAACATATTTTCGTCGGCTTCGAGGCATATACCTGGTCTGAGATCGAAACCTGGCGGTCAGTGGACTGCTATAAGTCGGAAACTTCGTAAGAACGACGAATCCAGCCATATACTGGAAAGATTCCTCAGGAATATATTCCCTGTATATGTTAAACAGACACATTTCGTCGACTTCGAGGCATATACCTGGTCCGAGATCGAAACCTGACGGTCAGTGGACTGCTATAAGTCGGAAACTTCGTAATAATGACGAATCCAGCCATATACTAGAAAGATTCCTCTGGAATATATTCCTGTATATGTTAAACAGACACATTTTCGTCGACTTCGAGGCATATACCTGGTCCGAGATCGAAACCTGGCGGTAAGTGGACTGCTATAAGTCCGAAACTTCGTAAGAACTAGGAATCCAGCCATATACTGGAAAGATTCCTCAGGAATATATTCCCTGTATATGTTAAACAGACACATTTTCGTCGACTTCGAGGCATATACCTAGTATACGATCGAAATCTGGCGGTCAGTAGACTGCGATAAGTCGGAAACTTCGTAAGAACGACGAATCCAGCCATATACTGGAAAGATTCCTCAAGAATATATTCCATGTATATGTTAAACAAACACATTTTCGTCGACTACGAGGCATATACCTGGTTCGAGATCGAAACCTGGCGGTCAGTGGACTGCTATAAGTGGGAAAATTCGTAAGAACGACGAATCCAGTCTTATACTAGAAAGCTTCCGCAGGAATATATTCCTTGTATATGTTAAACAGACACATTTTCGTCGACTTTGAGGCATATACCTGGTCCGAGATCGAAACCTGACGGTCAGTGGACTGCTATAAGTCGGAAAATTCGTAAGAACGACGAATCCAGCCATATACTGGAAAGATTCCTCAGGAATATATTCCCTGTATATGTTAAACAAACACATTTTCGTCGACTTCGAGGCATATACCTGGTTCGAGATCGAAACCTGGCGGTCAGTGGACTGCTATAAGTGGGAAAATTCGTAAGAACGACGAATCCAGTCATATACTAGAAAGCTTCCGCAGAAATATATTCCCTGTATATGTTAAACAGACACATTTTCGTCGACTTCGAGGCACATACCTGGTCCGAGATCGATACCTGGCGGTCAGTGGACTGCTATAAGTCGGAAACTTCGTAAGAACGACGAATCCAGCCATATACTGGAAAGATTCCTCAGGAATATATTCCATGTATATGTTAAACAGTCACATTTTCTTCGACTTCGAGGCATATACCTGGTCCGAGATCGAAACCTGGCGGTCAGTGGACTGTTATAAAATGTAAACTTCATAAGAACGACGAATCCAGCCATATACTGGAAAGATTCCTCAGGAATATATTCCCTATATATGTTAAACAGACACATTTTCGTCGACTTCGAGGCATATACCTGGTCCGAGATCGAAACCTGGCGGTCTGTGGACTGCTATAAGTCGGAAACTTCGTAAGAACGACGAATCTTGCCATATACTGGAAAGATTACTCATGAATATATTCTCTGTACATGTTAAACAGACACATTTTCGTCGACTTCGAGGCATATACCTGGTCTGAGATTGAAACCTGGCGGTCAGTGGACTGCTATAAGTCGGAAACTTCGTAAGAACGACGAATCCAACCATATACTGGAAAGATTCCTCAGGAATATATTCCCTGTATATTTTAAACAAACACATTTTCGTCGACTTCGAGGCATATACCTGGTCCGCTATCGAAACCTGACGGTCAATGGACTGCTATAAGTCGCTTACTTCGTAAGAACGACGAACCCAGCCATATACTGGAAAGATTCCTCAGGAATATATTCCATGTATATGTTAAACATACACATTTTCATCGGCGGTCTGTGGACTGCTATAAGTCGAAAACTTCGTAAGAACGACGAATCCAGCCATATACTGGAAACATTCCTCAGTGATATATTCCCTGTATATGTTAAACAGACACATTTTCGTCGACTATGAGGCGTATACCTGGTCCGAGATCGAAACCTGGCGGTCAGTGGACTGCTATAAGTCGGAAACTTCGTAAGAACGACGAATCCAGCCATACACTGGAAATATTCCTCAGGAATATATTCCTTGTATATGTTAAACAAACACATTTTCGTCGACTTCAAGGCGTATAACAGGTCTGAGTTTGAAACCTGGCGGTAAGTAGACTGCTATAAGTCGGAAATTTCGTAAGAACGAGGAATCCATCCATATACAGGAAAGATTCCTCAGGAATATATTCCCTGTATATGTTAAACAAACACATTTTCGTCGACTTCGAGGCATATACCTAGTATAAGATCGAAACCTGGCGGTCAGTGGACTGCTATAAGTCGGAAACTTCGTAAGAACGACGAATCCAGCCATATACTGGAAAGATTCCTCAGTAATATATTCCCTGTATATTTTAAACAAACACATTTTCGTCGACTTCGAGGCATATAACTGGTCCGAGATCGAAACCTGACGGTCAGTGGACTGCTATAAGTCGCTTACTTCGTAAGAACGACGAACCCAGCCATATACTGGAAAGAGTCCACAGGAATATATTCCATGTATATGTTAAACATACA
Organism: Papaver somniferum; assembly: GCF_003573695.1. NCBI lineage: Eukaryota > Viridiplantae > Streptophyta > Magnoliopsida > Ranunculales > Papaveraceae > Papaver > Papaver somniferum. The sequence continues at coordinate 507,475 of NW_020621603.1, read as the reverse complement.
CATTTTCGTCGACTTCGAGGCATATACCTGCTCCGAGATCGAAACCTGGCGGTAAGTGGACTGCTATAAGTCGGAAACTTCGTAAGAACGACGAACCCAGCCATATACTGGAAAGATTCCTCAGGAATATATTCCATGTATATGTTAAACAGACACATTTTCGTCGACTTCGAGGCATATACCTGGTCCGAGATCGAAACCTGGCGGTCAGTGACTGTTATAAGTCGGAAACTTCATAAGAACGACGAATCCACCTATATACTGGAAAGATTCCTCAGGTATATATTCCTTGTATATATTAAACAAACATATTTTCGTCGGCTTCGAGGCATATACCTGGTCTGAGATCGAAACCTGGCGGTCAGTGGACTGCTATAAGTCGGAAACTTCGTAAGAACGACGAATCCAGCCATATACTGGAAAGATTCCTCAGGAATATATTCCCTGTATATGTTAAACAGACACATTTCGTCGACTTCGAGGCATATACCTGGTCCGAGATCGAAACCTGACGGTCAGTGGACTGCTATAAGTCGGAAACTTCGTAATAATGACGAATCCAGCCATATACTAGAAAGATTCCTCTGGAATATATTCCTGTATATGTTAAACAGACACATTTTCGTCGACTTCGAGGCATATACCTGGTCCGAGATCGAAACCTGGCGGTAAGTGGACTGCTATAAGTCCGAAACTTCGTAAGAACTAGGAATCCAGCCATATACTGGAAAGATTCCTCAGGAATATATTCCCTGTATATGTTAAACAGACACATTTTCGTCGACTTCGAGGCATATACCTAGTATACGATCGAAATCTGGCGGTCAGTAGACTGCGATAAGTCGGAAACTTCGTAAGAACGACGAATCCAGCCATATACTGGAAAGATTCCTCAAGAATATATTCCATGTATATGTTAAACAAACACATTTTCGTCGACTACGAGGCATATACCTGGTTCGAGATCGAAACCTGGCGTTCAGTGGACTGCTATAAGTGGGAAAATTCGTAAGAACGACGAATCCAGTCTTATACTAGAAAGCTTCCGCAGGAATATATTCCTTGTATATGTTAAACAGACACATTTTCGTCGACTTCGAGGCACATACCTGGTCCGTGATCGAAACCTGGCGGTCAGTGGACTGCTATAAGTCGGAAACTTCGTAAGAACGACGAATCCATCCATATACTGGAAAGATTCCTCAGGAATATATTCCATGTATATGTTAAACAGTCACATTTTCGTCGACTTCGAGGCATATACCTGGTCCGAGATCGAAACCTGGCGGTCAGTGGACTGTTATAAAACGGAAACTTCATAAGAACGACGAATCCAGCCATATACTGGAAATATTCCTCAGGAATATATTCCCTATATATGTTAAACAAACACATTTTCGTCGACTTCGAGGCATATACCTGGTCCGAGATCGAAACCTGGCGGTCAGTGGACTGCTATAAGTCGGAAACTTCGTAAGAACGACAAATCCAGCCATATACTGGAAAGATTCCTCATGAATATATTCTCTATATATGTTAAACAGATACATTTTCGTCGACTTCGAGGCATATACCTGGTCCGAGATCGAAACCTGACGGTCAGTGGACTACTATAAGTCAGAAACTTCGTAAGAACGACAAATCCAATTATATACTAGAATGATTCCTCAGGAATATATTTCCTGTATATGTTAAACAGATACATTTTCGTTGACTTCGAGGCATATACCTGGTTTAATATCGAAACCTGGCGGTCAGTGGACTACTATAAGTCGGAAACTTCGTAAGAACTACGAATCCAGCGGTATACTGGAAAGATTCCTCAGGAATATATTCTCTGTATATGTTAAACAGACACATTTTCGTCGACTTCGAGGCATATACCTGGTCCGAGATCGAAACCTGACGGTCAGTGCACTGCTATAAGTCGGAAAATTCGTAAGAACGACGAATCCAGCTATATACTGGAATGATTCCTCAGGAATATATTCCATGTATATGTTAAACAGACACATTTTCGTCGACTTCGAGGCATATACCTGGTCGGATATCGAAACCTGGCGGTCAGTGGACTGCTATAAGTCGGAAACTTTGTAAGAACGACGAATACACCTATATACTGGAAAGATTCCTCAGGTATATATTCCATGTATATATTAAACAGACACATTTTCGTCGACTTCGAGGCATATACCTGGTCCGAGATCGAAACCTGGCGGTCAGTAGACTGCTATAAGTCGGAAACTTCGTAAGAACGACGAATCCAGCTATATACTGGAAAGATTCCTCAGGAATATATTCCCTGTATATGTTAAACAGACACATTTTCGTCTACTTCGAGGCATATACCTGGTCCGAGATCGAAACCTGACGGTCAGTGCACTGCTATAAGTCGGAAACTTCGTAAGAACGATGAATCCAGCTATATACTGGAATGATTCCTCAGGAATATATTCCCTGCATATGTTAAACATACGCATTTTCATCGACTTCGAGGCATATACCTGGTCTGTTATCGAAACCTGGCGGTCAGTGGACTGCTATAAGTCGGAAACTTCGTAAGAACATAGAATCCATCCATATACTGGAAATATTCCTCAGGAATATATTCCTTGTATATGTTAAACAGACACATTTTCGTCGACTTCGAGGCATATACCTGGTCTGAGATTGAAATCTGGCGTTCAGTGGACTGCTATAAGTCGCTTACTTCGTAAGAACGACGAACCCAACCATATACTGGAAAGATTCCTCAGGAATATATTACATGTATATGTTAAACACACATTTTCGTCGACTTCGAGACATATACCTGTTCCGAGATCGAAACCTGGCGGTAAGTGGACTGCTATAAGTCAGAAACTTCGTAAGAACGACGAACCCAGCCATATTCTGGAAAGATTCCTCAGGAATATATTCCATGTATATGTTAAACAGACACATTTTCGTCGACTTCGAGGCATATACTGGTGGGCCCGGGAAAGCGTGTAAATGAAGCGCAATAAAAACGGGCCTACAGTAATACCGCAAGTGCACGGTCGTCAGTTATAGCCCGTGCAAGTACGGGTCGATCCACAGAGACTGGGAGTGTTTTGGAGTTTTCTAGCTATTTTGGGCTCCTAAACTGTTGTTGGTTAACTATGAAGCCTTTTGGGCTTTGGGCTTAGGGTACCTTTGGATTATAGGCTTGTTTGACAATGAAGTGAACTGAGCTTGGGCTCAGTTGGTCTTGAAGTGCACTAGGCTTGGCCTTTGAAGTGCACTGGGCTTTGAGTGTCAATGGGCTTCTAGATTAACCCAAGACTGAATGAACTGAACTGAGTTGGGCCTTAGGTTTCTAAGCAGATACAGTGGGCTTTTGTAATGACTGGACTTGTAGCCCATAATTGAACTGGACCTGGAGCAGTAGCAGTGGTGGCTTCAGCAGCAGCAGAAGCAGTGCACAGCAGCAGCAACAGCAACAGCAAGTAGTAGCAGCTGGGGGAGAACTGGCAGCAAGGCCAGGGAAGGAAAAGGGCAGAAAAGCCAAAAAGACCTAGTGCAGCTGGAGCTAAACAAGGCAGCAGAGCACTAGGCCAAGGTAAAACATGGATATTTACAATGGCAAAAGCAAACAACAAACAACAATGATGATGGTGAAGGTGACAATGGCATATACATGGAAGCAACACAGGGAAAAAGGATGCGAATTTACAATGGCATGGCAGTGATAAATCAAAGACAATGGCCAAGGGCCAAAGGCAAAGGAAGAACAGGGCACAAAACAGTTATAAAAACAGCTATAAAAACAGTGATAAGAAGCCACAAAAACAGATAGATAACAAAGAAGAACAGGAAAGATGCTAGGCAGTGGCTGTTTTTGGTTAAATCCTTGTCCCTAATGGAGCTAGGTGGAGGTTCTATCCTGCCTATGTTCCAGGGCATACATAAATGGAATGGAAGGAGAAGAAGCTTGTCCAACTGTTTTACTCCTAGCATTGACTGTCTTTTAACAACACAATCAATCACAAGCAACAGTGGACACTAAATTCCTCCATTTCTCAATCAGCTCAATTTACATGAATTCTAACCTAAACTTCCACCACTAACAGTGAACAAACTTAACATTTGAGGAACTAAACATTAAACACTAAACATGACAGTGAACTAACAGGGATTCACAGTTAAACATTGAAATTGCACTAAACATGATCAATCAAAAATTAAATCGAAATTAAAAACAAACAGAAATTAAAAGACATAAAATCAAAATTAAAAACAAACAGAAATTGAAATTGAACTTAAATTAAACTAACCCTAAACTGAAACTGCAATTAAATTAACCTAACCCAAATTGGGTGGAAACTTGGCTAGTCCAAGAACACCCCTCCATACACACACCTCACTCTCTATTTATAGCAGAAAATACCCAATTTTTATGAACCCTAATTTTGAAATTAGGGTTTTGAAAATCCTAAAATTACTCACCTAATCTTCAAATTGACGTCGACCCATCCTTCTTTTTATCTCTGTGCTCCTTCCCATGCCTTCAATTTCTCTCTAGGCTTACCTAATTCACCAATTTCTCACGCCTAGGGTTTCAAGAAAGAAACGTGAGGGATTGATGGAATAAGTAGCTAGAAGGAAGGGATTAAGTGATGGTGATGTTCGGTGGAGTTGGTGGTTTGGTGGTGGCAGAGTAGGTGGTGGCGGACATGGTGGAGATGGTGGAAGTATGGCGGTTGCAGGTGAAGGAGAAGGTGGTACGGTGGAGTTGGTGGGAATGAAAGAGAAGAAGGAAAGAAAATGTTAGGGTTTCTTTTGTTTTTGGCTTATATATCCTAGGGTTATTTCGGTGTGAGGCGGGTTCATCGAACTTTGATGTCTAGCGAGGAGACGCGTTGGATGTGAAGATGGTAAGTGGATCCAACGGTGGTATGGGAGCATGTATTGAGAGACCGTTAGATGCATAATACATCTAAACCAATGTCTCAGATTAGAACTAGGTGTTGTGGTGTGAAGTAGGACCTTCCAGCTTGATGTACCGGCGTTGAAGCGACCATTGGATGCATCTGTGGGTTGATCTGACGGCTAAGAGGGGAAACATGCTTGGGTTGGAGATTGGGCTTGGGATAATTCTGAGCCCATGTCTTCTTTAAGAACAAATTCTTCCTTCTTGAGCCCATTTCTAGCCTTTTGGTCTTGTGCGCAACATTCTTCGCGGCATCCTTGTGTGATTCCTTTTGGCTTCCACCACTTTTCTGCTCTTTTCTGCTCCGCTATTCATCCAAACTTTATTTATTACCTAAAAATGCAAAATTAATTAATAAAAATATTTATTCTTGAAAACAAAGAAAATACAGAATATGGGATAAAATGTAGAATTAATGCACAAAAGATGAGTTAAATGCCAAGAAAAATATATAGAAGTATGCACTTTTTAGCACTCATCAAATACCCCCAAACCTGAATTTTACTTGTGCTCAAGTAAAACAAAACTAAGGGAATCCTACCTATACCACTGTTGCTGGTCTCTCGAATGCATTTAGCGTATGCACTAAGCCTTTTAAACCACTAAGTGTCCCTAGTGGAAGAGTTAAGTCTCGTGAAGGTTTGCTTAGAACGTACCTACAAAGTTCTAGGTCAAAATATAAGCTCATATTCCATCAAATGTGACATGTGCAAGACAGTTTAAGCTCACAGCAAAATGGAGATGTCAATCTAGCTATCAAAGGCACAATCCTAGCACTGATAACAAAAAAAGACATGTGATAAGAGTGTAAAGTGTATCTACACATGTGTAAAGAAAGATCTGAAGTTATGACTACTAATCACCAAGAGATAGTTTTTAGGCTAAGAACCGAATTCTAAGCCAAGCTAGCTGTCCGGCTTTACGAGAATTGTGAATGTTCACCCAATGAGTTGGTGATATTTCAGTTTACCCGCGTTATACATCGATGGCTGCACCCTCCTTGCTTATTACAAGACTATTTACAACAAAAAGATGACTCTTTACATGACTCTTATTTACATTGATTACTCTCTTTTATTTTTGGAACAAGAGAGAATATTGTCTTTAACATGACAAAACATGGAATAAATAAATACTTGATTGAATATTTTTTTTTTTTTTTGTAAGAAATAACTTTGATCTTTACAACATAGTGACACTTTTGATACATGAACAAAAAGAAAAACATAATTACATGACTCTTAGCAAGAGGTGGCCCTTATCGAATGCATCCGGTCAAATTCTATGGTTGCTTTTCTTAAAGTATCCTCCAACTTCTATCCCAGCCAACCAAAGAACAAGCTAGTCAAGTCTCATTCAGTATTCTAAAGTGATTGGCAATCTAACTTCCTATCAAACACCTTGAAGATCGAGGCTATACATGTATTGGTAGATCGTGCGCGTGCAAGTTTCTTATCACATGTGAATTGTGCTAGAATCAGGGTGCCTAAATATCTAGACTAAGACTCCTAAAATTTACATATTTGCACAAGAGTCAACATTTCAAGGTAAATGAGCTCCATTTTTATGATTTTTTATTTTTTTTTCAATTTTTTATTTTTTTCAAAAAGAAGGAGTTCTTGTTTTCAATTATAACATGTGATCGTGGTATCTACTCTATACCCCCAAACTTAAACTAAACATTGTCCTCAATGTTTCAAAATATGAACAAAATTATAATACAACATGTGAAGAGGATCATGTTGAGTAGAGAAAAAGGAAAGAGAATACCCGATTTCGGTGAAAGCAATATTAGAACTCCGTTATTCAAGGCAAGAATCCAACATATGTCAGCCGAGATCATATTGGATTAGCAAAATATATACAAAAGGAACAAAAAGGTTTTTAAGAAATTTTATCTACTGGATTATATACAAAAATTCACCATACACTAACAATCTAAAGAGTTGAGGATCAACCCAAAAGACAAAGTGTAGAGGTTTCAACAGGTTCACACAATAATAATATGATAGGCATGCAAGTGAAACTGTGAAACAAAATGAGCTACCCCCAAACCTGGATTTTTCAACAGATAAAATTTTGGATACAAAATCTCGCAATTTTTGGGGTTCATCATGCACAAGGTCTAGCTCGAAATGAACTTTGCTAGGGACGGGCAAACATGCTAATTCCAACTGTGGCTCCTCAAAGATATTATACTTAGATGCAAAATAGTCCAAAAGGACTTGGGAAGCATACAGTTCCAATCCTAGATTAGGAATTTTCAGAAAAATCGGTTTGACAATATGGGTACAAACCAAATCTAGGTTGGGTGGAAGGCCATCAGATTGTGACTTATGTAGGAAGATAGGCACATCATTACTAATCACATCAACATATCCTAAGTCTTCTACACGTGTCACAACATGCTCACAATCATCAAACAAATTGGTAAGATCACAATCAGAGTCATCAACATCATCAACAAATTTATTCTCATGCATCGGCAAATCAGGAGAAATATCACAATGTGACCTAGGTAGAGAATCAGACACATCAAATATATTTTCATGCATAATAACATTAGTGTCTACAGAAGATTCAACTATTCCTATGTCATGGTCATCTTCACAGAATAATTGTACGAATCCCATGTCAATATCAAAATCATATGAATTACAATGAGTATTAGAAAAAACAACATTCATGAAGGTCGAGGGCGAGAAGCCATATGTTATTGAACCAACAGGTTCCACAATATTTTCATGTTCTTCTAATATATCATCATAATCATCATAATCATCATCATGGTAGCATGCATATTGGTCCTCATTAAAAGTGGTGGTGTCATTAGTCGATTCATGTTCCTCTAAATTAGGTTCATATTCAACATCATTTACATGAATGGGACTAGACACTTCATTAGGGACAACATACATTTCCTCATGAATTTCCTCCTTTTGTAGGTGAAGCAAAATCTGATCTAAATATGCCTGAATTCGTGATGTAGATCTATCGAAGTTTTGCTCACTAAGTCTGAAAGCTTCTGTGGTGGAGTCTAAATTCATGGGAGTACAAAATTCTTCATGTTCAAATTGTGGTGAATGGTACATGTATGCATGGTCATTAGGGTCTATAAATGATTGATCGCAACCCTCAAAGGATTGATTACGGTCCCAATGACTACCATTCTCACAATTTATGGGCATTTCATACCTTGGATTTTCTCTAGATTGCCTAAAATTATGCAAAATATGACAATTCTCAACAGGGTGGTCTAAACTACCACATGCAGGACATGCATAGATTTTAGGTTGCCTAAGAAAATTAGATGTGACAGATTCCTCATGTGATTGCATTTCTAAAGCTGCGATTCGAGCTTCTAATTGATCGATCAGTGATGATTGTGTGAGTGAGGCACTAGCAAAATGTTCATTTTCACGTTGTGGCGAATGATGCATGTATGAATAGTCATTAGGGTTCATGTATTGCGGCTCGGGACTTTGAAAATGTCCATAATAATTCCTATGACTATTGACATCATGGTCTATGGGAGGTGCATAACGTGAAGTTTGTCCACACGCAAGTTCTCTAAGGGATTTGTTGTATTCCCCAACTGTAGAAAAAGATCTATACATGATTGGGCTCAAAACTAACATGACAACAAATGCAACTAAGGGTGAAAATGCAACTAACAGTTGAAACTGAAATTTAACAGGACAATTAACAGTGCAAGAACAATTGAAATTAGGCTAACCCAAATTGGGTGGAAACTTGGCTAGTCCAAGAACAGTTTTTACATCTCACATCACTTCCCTTTTATAGCTTACAAAATATCCAAATTTTCAGAAACCCTAAATTGGAAACCCTAATTTTTAAATTGGAAATTAAACTCACTCTCTGATGCAAATAGCCTCGACCCATGCTTGTACTTCTCCTCCTCTGCTAATCCTTTACTCGAACGCTGCTCCAATTTCCTTCTTCTCTCCACTGTGAAACCCTAGCTATGTTTGTCTTCTTGGTAGCATCAAAAATTAATGCTAAGAACAAGACAGACACGACTAGGGAAGAGGTAGGTGATGGTGGTGGCGTCCTTGTGGTCGTGGTGGAGATGGAGACGGCGGAGCAGACATGGCAGGGTCTGCCATGGTCGGGGGAAGAGAAGAAATTTGGGGGAAATGAGTTTTGGGGAAGAAGAAGGTGGGTGTTTGTTTTGGGTCGATGGGTTTGATGCTTAGGGTGTTGAGCGGGTTCATCAAACTTTGATGTTTGGCGAGCTGAGATGTTGGATCATTGGATCTGAGTGGAATCGAACGGATAGATGGAAGGATGTGTGAATCGACCGTCGGATTCTGAGGTGCAACGAAGTTAACGGCACCAGATGGAGTTAGGTACTGTAGTGTAAGGCGGAATCATCGGGATTTGATGAACAGGCATAGGAACGACCGTTGGATTCAACTACCATCTAATCTGAAGGCTTGGAATTTCAGCGCTGTGGTGCTTGGCAGAGACTTCCGATTTTGATGATCTATGAAGGAGCGACCGTCGGATGCTCCTGAGAACTGATCTGATGGCTGAGAACGGAGGCGCTTTTGTGTGTAGAAAATGAGGTTGTGCGCACCATTCTTCGCGGCTTCCTTGCGTAATTTCTCCCGGCTTTTCACTACTTTTCTGCTCTTTTCGCTCCGCGACTCATCCGAACTTTATTTATTACCTAAAAATGCAAAATTAATTAATAAAAATATTTATTCTTGAAAACAATGAAAATACAGAATATGGGATAAAATGTAGAATTAATGCACAAAAGATGAGTTAAATGCCAATAAAAAGGGATAAATATATACAATATTTGGCACTCATCAAATACCCCCAAACCTGAATTTTACTTGTCCTCAAGTAAAACAAAACTAAGGAAATCCTAACTATACCACTGTCGCTGGTCTCTCGAATGCATTTAGCGTATGCACTAAGCCTTTTAAACCACTAAGTGTCCCTAGTGGACGAGTTGAAGTCTCGTGAAGGTTTGCTTAGAACGTACCTACAAAGTTCTAGGTCAAAATATGAGCTCAGAATCCATGAAACGTGACATGTGCAAGTCAGTTTAAGCTCACAGCAAAATGGAGATGTCAATCTAGCTATCAAAGGCACAATCCTAGCACTGATAACAAATAAAGACATGTGATAAGAGTGTAAAGTGTATCTACACATGTTTCTAGAATGACCTGAAGTTATGACTACTAACCACCAAGAGATAGTTTTTAGGCTAAGAACCGAATTCTAAGCCAAGCTAGCTGTCCGGCTTTACGAGAATTGTGAATGTTCACCCAATGAGTTGGTGATATTTCAGTTTACCCGCGTTATACATCGATGGCTGCACCCTCCTTGCTTATTACAAGACTATTTACAATAAAAAGATGACTCTTTACATGACTCTTATTTACATTGATTACTCTCTTTTATTTTTGGAACAAGAGAGAACTATTGTCTTTAACATGACAAAACATGGAATAAATAAATACTTGATGATTTTTTTTTTTTTTTTTAAGAAATAGCTTTGATCTTTACAACATAGTGACACTTTTGATACATGAACAAAAATAAAAACATAATTACATGACTCTTAGCAAGAGGTGGCCCTTATCGAATGCATCCGGTCAAATTCTATGGTTGCTTTTCTTAACGTATCCTCCAACTTCTATCCCAGCCAACCAAAGAACAAGCTAGTCAAGTCTCATTCAGTATTCTAAAGTGATTGGCAATCTAACTTCCTATCAAACACCTTGAAGATCGAGGCTATACATGTATTGGTAGATCGTGCGCGTGCAAGTTTCTTATCACTATGTGAATTGTGCTAGAATCAGGGTGCCTAAATATCTAGACTAAGACTCCTAATAATTACATATTTGCACAAGAGTCAACATTTCAAGGTAAATGAGCTCCATTTTTAATGATTTTTTTTTTTTTTTAATTTTTTCGGAATTTTTAATTTTTTCAAAAAGAGGGAGTTCTGTTTTCAATTATAACATGTTATCAAAGTATCTACTCTATACCCCCAAACCTAAACTAAACATTGTCCTCAATGTTTCAAAATATGAACAAAATTATAATACAACATATGAAGAGGATCATGTTGAGTAGAGAAAAAGGAAAGAGAATACCCGATTTCGGCGAAAGCAATATTAGAACTCCGTTATTCAAGGCAAGAATCCAACATATGTCAGCCGAGATCATATTGGATTAGTAAAATATATACAAAAGGAACAAAAAGGGTTTTAAAATTTATCTACTGGATTATATACAAAAAATTCACCATACACCAAAAGTCTAAAGAGTTGAGGATCAACCCAAAAGACAAAGTGTAGCGGTTTCAACAACTTCACACATGAAAGAAAAGCACGTGAAGCTGTGAAACCAAATGAGCTACCCCCAAACCTGGATTTTACAGAAGATATAATTTTGATAACAAAATCGCGCAGTTTTGGGGGTTCATCATGCACAAGATCTAACTCAAAGTGTACTTTGCTATGGACGGGCAAACATGCAATTTCCAACTGTGGTTCCTCAAAGATATTATATTTAAATGCAAAATGGTCCAAGAGGACTTGGGAAGCACACAGTTCCAAACCTAGATTAGGGACTCTCAGAAAAGTCGGTTTGACAATATGGGTACAAACCAAATCTAGGTTGTGTGGAAGGCCATCAGATTGTGACTTATGTAGGACGATAGGCACATCATTACTAATCACATCAACATCTCCTAAGTCTTCTACACGTGTCACAACATGCTCACAATCATCAAACAAATTGGCAAGATCACAATCAGAGTCATCAACATCATCAACAAATTTATTCTCATGCATCGGAAAATCAGGAGAAATATCACAATGTGACCTAGGTAGAGAATCAGACACATCAAATATATTTTCATGCATATTATCATTAGTGTCTACAGAAGATTCAACTATTCCTATGTCATGCTCATCTTCGCAGAATAATTGTACGAATCCCATGTCAATATCAAAATCATATGAATTACAATGAGTATTAGAAAAAACAACATTCATGAAGGTCAAGGGCGAGAAGCCATATGTTATTGAACCAACAGGTTCCACAATATTTTCATGTTCTTCTAACATATCATCATAATCATCATCATGGTAGCATGCATATTGGTCCTCATTAACAGTGGTGGTGTCATTAGTCGATTCATGTTCCTCTAAATTAGGTTCATATTCAACATCATTTACATGAATGGGACTAGACACTTCATTAGGGACAACATACATTTCCTCATGAATTTCCTCCTTTTGTAGGTGAAGCAAAATCTGATCTAAATATGCATGAATTCGTGATGTAGATCTATCAAAGTTTTGCTTACTGAGTCTTAAAGCTTCTGTGGTGGAGTCTAAATTCATGGGAGTACAAAATTCTTCATGTTCAAATTGTGGTGAATGGTACATGTGTGCATGGTCATTAGGGTTTACAAAATATTGATCGCAACCCTCAAAGGATTGATTATGGTCCCAATGACTACCATTCTCACAATTTATGGGCATTTCATACCTTGGATTTTCTTTAGATTGCCTAAAATTATGCAAAATATGACAATTCTCAACAGGGTGGTCTAAACTACCACATGCGGGACATGCATAGATTTCAGGTTGCCTAAGAAAATTAGATGTGACAGATTCCTCATGTGATTGTATTTCTAAAGCTGCAATTCGAGCTTCTAATTGATCGATTAGTGATGATTGTGTGAGTGAGCCACTAGCAAAATGTTCATTTTCACGTTGTGGCGAATGATGCATGTGTGAATAGTCATTAGGGTTCATGTATTGAGGCTCGGGACTTTGAAAATGTCCATAATAATTCCTATGACTATTGACATCATGGTCTATGGGAGGTTCATAACGTGAAGTATGTCCACACGCAAGTTCTCTAAGGGATTTGTTGTATTCCCCAACTGTAGACCAAGATCCAGACATGATTTGGCTCAAAAGCTAAGTAACTATGTTACAAAGCCCAAAATTTGGTTTTTAATAGGTTTGGATTTTTGGGAAAGGGTTTTGAAAAGAAAATTTGGTTTTGCTTGGGATAAAATTTTGGTTTTTAAAGAGGGAGAAAAATTTTGGTTTTTGAAATTAGGAGCAAATTATTTATTTATTTATTTATTTATTTTAAAAGAAAATAAAATTTGGTTTTTGAATGGGAGCAAGCCCACTGTTGGTTTTGTGTTTGCTTTGGCTCAGCTGGTTTGAAAACGTTTGGTGAAACTGAGTCCAAAATCTCGGCCTAGAATTTGGGTACTCGGCCCACTAACGAGTTAACCTAGCGTGATCGATTACAAGCTCAGCTGGGTTTAAAAACCCAGAATACAAAATACCAGTCCAAATTAAACAAGCTCACAAAAATTAAATACAAGCCCACAAATTAAACAAACAAGCCACAAAAATTAATTACAAACCCAACAGAAAATAAAAAGCCCAAAAATTGGTTTTAATATTACAAGCCCACAATTAAAAATTGGAAGCCCACAATTCGGGTTCTCTTAAATGGGTTACCTTTTAAGCACAGCCCAGCTGCTCTGATATTGTTGCAAAAACCCAGTTGGCCTTTGGTTCTTTTCCTTGGTGGCGTCCCAGCAGAGGAAAAACTGGTTCAGAACAGCAGGTCCAACAGCAAATGAAGTGAAGCAGATGCAGATGCAAATGCTATGCAGTGAAATGCAAAAATAGCTAATAAAACTACAAGAAAAACAAAGCACCAATCCCCGGCAACGGCGCCAAAAACTTGGTGGGCCCGGGAAAGCGTGTAAATGAAGCGCAATAAAAACGGGCCTACAGTAATACCGCAAGTGCACGGTCGTCAGTTGTAGCTCGTGCAAGTACGGGTCGATCCACAGAGACTGGGAGTGTTTTGGAGTTTTCTAGCTATTTTGGGCTCCTAAACTGTTGTTGGTTAACTATGAAGCCTTTTGGGCTTTGGGATTAGGGTACCTTTGGATTATAGGCTTGTTTGACAATGAAGTGAACTGAGCTTGGGCTCAGTTGGTCTTGAAGTGCACTAGGCTTGGCCTTTGAAGTGCACTGGGCTTTGAGTGTCAATGGGCTTCTAGATTAACCCAAGACTGAATGAACTGAACTGAGTTGGGCCTTAGGTTTCTAAGCAGATACAGTGGGCTTTTGTAATGACTGGACTTGTAGCCCATAATTGAACTGGACCTGGAGCAGCAGCAGTGGTGGCTTCAGCAGCAGCAGAAGCAGTGCACAGCAGCAGCAACAGCAACAGCAAGTAGTAGCAGCTGGGGGAGAACTGGCAGCAAGGCCAGGGAAGGAAAAGGGCAGAAAAGCCAAAAAGACCTAGTGCAGCTGGAGCTAAACAAGGCAGCAGAGCACTAGGCCAAGGTAAAACATGGATATTTACAATGGCAAAAGCAAACAGCAAACAACAATGATGATGGTGAAGGTGACAATGGCATATACATGGAAGCAACACAGGGAAAAAGGATGCGAATTTACAATGGCATGGCAGTGATAAATCAAAGACAATGGCCAAGGGCCAAAGGCAAAGGAAGAACATGGCACAAAACAGTTATAAAAACAGCTATAAAAACAGTGATAAGAAACCACAAAAACAGATAGATAACAAAGAAGAACAGGAAAGATGCTAGGCAGTGGCTGTTTTTGGTTAAATCCTTGTCCCTAATGGAGCTAGGTGGAGGTTCTAGCCTGCCTATGTTCCAGGGCATACATAAATGGAATGGAAGGAGAAGAAGCTTGTCCAACTGTTTTACTCCTAGCATTGACTGTCTTTTAACAGCACAATCAATCACAAGCAACAGTGGACACTAAATTCCTCCATTTCTCAATCAGCTCAATTTACATGAATTCTAACCTAAACTTCCACCACTAACAGTGAACAAACTTAACATTTGAGGAACTAAACATTAAACACTAAACATGACAGTGAACTAACAGGGATTCACAGTTAAACATTGAAATTGCACTAAACATGATCAATCAAAAATTAAATCGAAATTAAAAACAAACAGAAATTAAAAGACATAAAATCAAAATTAAAAACAAACAGAAATTGAAATTGAACTTAAATTAAACTAACCCTAAACTGAAACTGCAATTAAATTAACCCAACCCAAATTGGGTGGAAACTTGGCTAGTCCAAGAACACCCCTCCATACACACACCTCACTCTCTATTTATAGCAGAAAATACCCAATTTTTATGAACCCTAATTTTGAAATTAGGGTTTTGAAAATCCTAAAATTACTCACCTAATCTTCAAATTGACGTCGACCCATCCTTCTTTTTATCTCTGTGCTCCTTCCCATGCCTTCAATTTCTCTCTAGGCTTACCTAATTCACCAATTTCTCACGCCTAGGGTTTCAAGAAAGAAACGTGAGGGATTGATGGAATAAGTAGCTAGAAGGAAGGGATAAGTGATGGTGATGTTCGGTGGAGTTGGTGGTTTGGTGGTGGCAGAGTAGGTGGTGGCGGACATGGTGGAGATGGTGGAAGTACGGCGGTTGCAGGTGAAGGAGAAGGTGGTACGGTGGAGTTGGTGGGAATGAAATAGAAGAAGGAAAGAAAATGTTAGGGTTTCTTTTGTTTTTGGCTTATATATCCTAGGGTTATTTCGGTGTGAGGCGGTTTCATCGAACTTTGATGTCTAGCGAGGAGACGCGTTGGATGTGAAGATGGTAAGTGGATCCAACGGTGGTATGGGAGCATGTATTGAGAGACCGTTAGATGCATAATACATCTAAACCAATGTCTCAGATTAGTACTAGGTGTTGTGGTGTGAAGTAGGACCTTCCATCTTGATGTACCGGCGTTGAAGCGACCATTGGATGCATCTGTGGGTTGATCTGACGGCTAAGAGGGGAAACAAGCTTGGGTTGGAGACTGGGCTTGGGATAATTCTAAGCCCATGTCTTCTTTAAGAACAAATTCTTCCTTCTTGAGCCCATTTCTAGCCTTTTGGTCTTGTGCGCAACATTCTTCGCGGCATCCTTGTGTGATTCCTTTTGGCTTCCACCACTTTTATGCTCTTTTCTGCTCCGCTATTCATCCAAACTTTATTTATTACCTAAAAATGCAAAATTAATTAATAAAAATATTTATTCTTGAAAACAAAGAAAATACAGAATATGGGATAAAATGTAGAATTAATGCACAAAAGATGAGTTAAATGCCAAGAAAAATATATAGAAGTATGCACTTTTTAGCACTCATCATATACCTGGTCCGAGATCGAAACCTGGCGGTCAGTGGACTGCTATAAGTCGGAAACTTCGTAAGAACGACGAATCCAGCCATATACTGGAAAGATTCCTCAGCAATATATTCCATGTATAAGTTAAACAGACACATTTCGTCGACTTCGAGGCATATACCTGGTCCGAGATCGAAACCTTGTGGTCAGTGGACTGCTATAAGTCGGAAACTTCGTAAGAACGACGAATCCAACCATATACTGGAAAGATTCCTCAGGAATATATTCCTGTATATGTTAAACAGACACATTTTCGTCGACTTCGAGGCATATACCTGGTCCGAGATCGAAACCTGGCGGTAAGTGGACTGCTATAAGTCGGAAACTTCGTAAGAATGAGGAATCCAGCCATATACTGGAAAGATTCCTTAGGAATATATTCCCTGTATATGTTAAACAGACACATTTTCGTCGACTTCGAGGCATATACCTAGTCCGAGATCGAAACCTGGCGGTCAGTGGAGTGCTATAAGTCGGAAACTTCGTAAGAACGACGAATCCAGCCATATAATGGAAACATTCCTCGGGAATATATTCTCTGTATATGTTAAACAGACAAATTTTCGTCGACTTCGAGGCATATACCTGGTCCGAGATCGAAATTTGGAGGTCAGTGGACTGCTATAAGTCGGAAACTTCGTAAGAACGACAAATCCAACCATATACTGGAAAGATTCCTCAGGAATATATTCCCTGTATATGTTAAACAAACACATTTTCGTCGACTTCGAGGCATATACCTGGTCCGAGATTGAAACCTGGCGATCAGTGGACTGCTATAAGTCGGAAACTTCGTAAGAACGACGAATCCATCCATATACTGGAAAGATTCCTCAGGAATATATTCCCTGTATATGTTAAACAGACACATTTTCATCGACTTCGAGGCATATACCTGGTCCGAGATCGAAATCTGACGGTCAGTGGAATGCTATAAGACGGAAACTTCGTAAGAACGACGAATCCAGCCATATACTGGAAACATTCCTCAGGAATATATTCCTTGTATATGTTAAACAGACACATTTTCGTCGACTTCGAGGCATATACCTAGTCTGAGATCGAAACCTGGCGGTCAGTGGACTGCTATAAGTCGGAAACTTCGTAAGAACGACGAATCCAGCCATATACTGGAAAGATTCCTCATGAATGTATTCTCTGTATATGTTAAACAGAGACATTTTCATCGACTTCGAGGCATATACCTGGTCCGAGATCGAAAACTGATGGTCAGTGGACTGCTATAAGTCGGAAATTTCGTAAGAACGACGAATCCAGCCATATACTGGAATGATTCCTCAATAATATATTCCATGTATATGTTAAAATGATACATTTTCGTCGACTTCGAGGCATATACCTGGTCCGAGATCGAAACATGGCGGTCAGTGGACTGCTATAAGTCGGAAATTTCGTAAAAACGACGAATCCATCCATATACTGGAAATATTCCTCAGGAATATATTCCTTGTATATGTTAAACAGACACATTTCATCGACTTCGAGGCATATACCTGGTCTGAGATCGAAACCTTGTGGTCAGTGGACTGCTATAAGTCAGAAACTTCGTAAGAACGACGAATCCAGCCATATACTGGAAAGATTCCTCAGGAATATATTCCTGTATATGTTAAACAGACACATTTTCGTCGACTTCGAGGAATATACCTGCTCCGAGATCGAAACCTGGCGGTAAGTGGACTGCTATAAGTTGGAAACTTCGTAAGAACAACGAATCCAGCCATATAATGGAAAGATTCCTCAGGAATATATTCCCTGTATATGTTAAACAGACACATTTTCGTCGACTTCGAGGCATATACCTGGTCCGAGATCGAAACCTGACGATCAGTGCACTGCTATAAGTCGGAAACTTCGTAAGAATGACGAATCCAGCTATATACTGGAATGATTCCTCAGGAATATATTCCCTGTATATGTTAAACATACACATTTTCGTCGACTTCGAGGCATATACCTGGTCTGATATCGAAACCTGGCGGTTAGTGGACTGCTATAAGTCGGAAACTTCATAAGAACATAGAATCCAGCCATATACTGGAAATATTCCTCAGGAATATATTCCTTGTATATATTAAACAGACACATTTTCGTCGACTTCGAGGCATATACCTGGTCTGAGATTGAAACCTGGCGGTCAGAGGACTGCTATAAGTCGGAAACTTCTTAAGAACGACGAATCCAACCATATACTGGAAAGATTCCTCAGGAATATATTTCCTGTATATTTTAAACAAACACAATTTCGTCGACTTCGAGGCATATACCTGGTCCGAGATCGAAACATGGCGGTCAGTGGACTGCTATAAGTCGGAAACTTCGTAAGGACGACGAATCCATCCATATACTGGAAATATTCCTCAGTAATATATTCCTTGTATATGTTAAACAGACACATTTCGTCGACTTCGAGGCATATACCTGGTCCGAGATCGAAACCTGGCGGTAAGTGGACTGCTATAAGTCGGAAACTTCGTAAGAACGACGAATCCAGCCATATACTGGAAAGATTCCTCAGGAATATATTCCCTGTATATATGTTAAACAGACACATTTTCATCGACTTCGAGGCATATACCTGGTCCGAGATCGAAACCTGGCGGTAAGTGGAGTGCTATAAGTCGGAAACTTCGTAAGAACGACGAATCCATCCATATACTGGAAAGATTCCTCAGGAATATAATCCCTGTATATGTTAAACAGACACATTTTCGTCGACTTCGAGGCATATACCTGGTCCGATATCGAAACCTGGCGGTCAGTTGACTGCTATAAGTCGGAAACTTCGTAAGAACGACGAATCCAGCCATATACTGGAAAGATTCCTCAGGAATATATTCCCTGTATATGTTAAACAGACACATTTTCGTCAACTTCGAGGCATATACCTGGTCTGAGATCGAAACCTAGCGGTCAGTGGACTTTTATAAGTCGGAAAATTCGTAAGAACGACGAATCCATCCATATACTGGAAAGATTCCTCAAGAATGTATTCTCTGTATATGTTAAACAGACACATTTTCGTCGACTTCGAGGCATATACCTGGTCTGACATCGAAACCTGACGGTCAGTGGACTGCTATAAGTCAGAAACTTCGTAAGAACGACGAATTCATCCATATACTGGAATGATTCCTCAGGAATATATTCCCTGTATATGTTAAACAAACACATTTTCGTCAACTTCGAGGCATATACCTGGTCTGATAACGAAACCTGGAGGTCAGTGGACTGCTATAAGTCGGAAACTTCATAAGAACGACGAATCCATCCATATACTGGAAAGATTCCTCAGGAATATATTCCATGTATATGTTAAACAGACACATTTTCGTCGACTTTGAGGCATATACCTGGTCCGAGTTCAAAACCTGACGGTCAGTGGACTGCTATAAATCGGAAACTTCGTAAGAACAACGAATCCATCCATATACTGGAATGATTCCTCAGGAATATATTCCCTATATATGTTAAACAGACACATTTTCGTCGACTTCGAGGCATATACCTGGTCTGATATCGAAACCTGGCGGTCAGTGGACTACTATAAGTCGGAAACTTCGTAAGAACGACGAATCCAGCCATATACTGGAATGATTCCTCAGGAATATATTCCTTGTATATGTTAAACAGACACATTTTCGTTAACTTCGAGGCATATACCTGGTCCGAGATCGAAACCTGGTGGTCAATGGACTGTTATAAGACGGAAACTTCGTAAGAACGAAGAATCCAGCCATATACTGGAAAGATTCCTCAAGAATATATTCCATGTATATGTTAAACAGAAACATTTTTCGTCGACTTCGAGGCATATACCTGGTCCGAGATCGAAACCCGGCGGTCAGTGGACTGCTATAAGACGGAAACTTCGTAAGAACGACGAATCCAACCATATACTGGAAAGATTCGTCAGGAATATATTCCCTATATATGTTAAACAAACACATTTTCGTCGACTTCGAGGCATATACCTGGTCCGAGATCGAAACCTGGCGGTCAGTGGACTGCTATAAGTCGGAAAGTTCGTAAGAACGACGAATCCATCCATATACTTGAAAGATTCCTCATGAATATATTCTCTGTATATGTTAAACAGACACATTTTCGTCGACTTCGAGGCATATACCTTGTCCGAGATCGAAACCTGACGGTCAGTGGACTGCTATAAGTCGGAAACTTCGTAAGAACGACGAATCCAGCCATATACTGGAATGATTCCTCAGGAATATATTCCATAGATAGGTTAAACAGACACATTTTCGTCGACTTCGAGGCATATACCTGGTCCGATATCGAAACCTGGCGGTCAGTGGACTGCTATAAGTCGGAAACTTCGTAAGAACATAGAATCCAGCCATATACCGGAAAGATTCCTCAGGAATATATTCCATGTATATGTTAAACAGACACATTTTCGTCGACTTCGAGGCATATACCTGGTCCGAGATCGAAACCTGACGGTCAGTGGACTGCTATAAGTCGGAAACTTCTTAAGAACGACGAATCCAGCCATATACTGGAATGATTCCTCAGGAATATATTTCCTGTATATGTTAAAAAGACACATTTTCGTCGACTTCGAGGAATATACCTGATCTGATATCGAAGTCTGGCGGTAAGTGGACTGCTATAAGTCGGAAACTTCGTAAGAACGACGAATCCAGCCATATACCGGAAATATTCCTCAGGAATATATTCCCTGTATATGTTAAACAGACACATTTTCGTCGACTTCGAGGCATATACCTGGTCCGAGATCGAAACCTGGCGGTCAGTGGACTGCTATAAGTCGAAAACTTCGTAAGAACGACGAATCCAGCCATTTACTGGAAAGATTCCTCATGAATATATTCTATGTATATGTTAAACAAACACATTTTCGTCGACTTCGAGGCATATACATGGTCCGAGATCGAAACTTGACTGTCAGTGGACTGCTATAAGTCGGAAACTTCGTATGAACGACGAATCCAGCCATATACTAGAATTATTCCTCAGGAATATATTCCCTGTATATGTTAAACAGACACATTTTCGTCGACTTCGAGGAATATACCTGGTCCGAGATCGAAACTTGGCGGTCAGTGGTCTGCTATAAGTCGGAAACTTCGTAAGAACGACGAATCCAGCCATATACTGGAAAGATTCCTCAGGAATATATTCTCTGTATATGTTAAACAGACACATTTTAGTCGACTTCTTTGCATATACCTGGTCCGAGATCGAAACCTGGCGGTCAGTGGACTGTTATAAGTCGGAAACTACGTAAGAACGACGAATCCAGCCATATGCTGGAAAAATTCCTCAAGAATATATTCCTTGTATATGTTAAACAGACACATTTTCGTCGACTTAGAGGCATATACCTGGTCTGATATCGAAACCTGGCGGTCAGTGGACTGCTATAAGTCGTAAACTTTGTAAGAACGACGAATCCAGCCATATACTGGAAAGATTCCTCAGGAATATATTCCATGTATATGTTAAACAGACACATTTTCGTCGACTTTGAGGCATATACCTGGTCCGAGATCGAAACCTGACGGTCAGTGGACTGCTATAAGTCGGAAACTTCGTAAGAACGACGAATCCAGCCATATACTGGAATGATTCCTCAGGAATATATTCCCTATATATGTTAAACAAACACATTTTCGTCGACTTCGAGGCATATACCTGGTCTGATATCGAAACCTGGCGGTCAGTGAACTACTATAAGTCGGAAACTTCGTAAGAACGACGAATCCAACCATATACTGGAATGATTCCTCATGAATATATTCCCTGTATATGTTAAACAGACACATTTTCGTCGAATTCGAGGCATATACCTGGTCCGAGATTGAAACCTGGTGGTCAGTGGACTGCTATAAGACGGAAACTTCGTAAGAACGAAGAATCCAGCCATATACTAGAAATATTCCTCAGGAATATATTCCCTGTATATGTTAAACAGACACATTTTCGTCGACTTCGAGGCATATACCTGGTCTGATAACGAAACCTGGCGGTCAGTGGACTGCTATAAGTCGGAAACTTTGTAAGAACGACGAATCCAGCCATATACTGGAAAGATTCCTCAGGAATATATTCCATGTATATGTTAAACATACACATTTTCGTCGACTTTGAGGCATATACCTGGTCCGAGATCAAAACCTGACGGTCAGTGGACTGCTATAAGTCGGAAACTTCGTAAGAACGACGAATCCAGCCATATACTGGAATGATTCCTCAGGAATATATTCCCTATATATGTTAAACAGACACATTTTCGTCGACTTCGAGGCATATACCTGGTCTGATATCGAAACCTGGCGGTCAGTGGACTACTATAAGTCAGAAACTTCGTAAGAACGACGAATCCATCCATATACTGGAATGATTCCTCAGGAATATATTCCCTGTATATGTTAAACAGACACATTTTCGTTGCCTTCGAGGCATATACCTAGTCCGAGATCGAAACCTGGTGGTCAGTGGACTGTTATAAGACGGAAACTTCGTAAGAACGAAGAATCCATCCATATACTGGAAAGATTCCTCAGGAATATATTCCATGTATATGTTAAAAAGACACATTTTTCGTCGACTTCGAGGCATATACCTGGTCCAAGATCGAAACCCGGCGGTCAGTGGACTGCTATAAGACGGAAACTTCGTAAGAACGAAGAATCCAACCATATACTGGAAAGATTCCTCAGGAATATATTCCCTAAATATGTTAAACAGACACATTTTCGTCGACTTCGAGGCATATACCTGGTCCGATATCGAAACCTGGCGGTCAGTGGACTGCTATAAGTAGGAAAGTTCGTAATAACGACGAATCCAACCATATACTGGAAAGATTCCTCATGAATATATTCTCTGTATATGTTAAACAGACACATTTTCGTCGACTTCGAGGCATATACCTGGTCCGAGATCGAAACCTGACGGTCAGTGGACTGCTATAAGTCGGAAACTTCGTAAGAACGACGAATCCAGCCATATACTGGAATGATTCCTAAGGAATATATTCTCTGTATATGTTAAACAGACACATTTTTGTCGACTTCGAGGCATATACCTGGTCCGATATCGAAACCTGGCGGTCAGTGGACTGCTATAAGTCGGAAACTTCGTAAGAACATAGAATCCAGCCATAAACTGGAAAGATTCCTCAGGAATATATTCCCTGTATATGTTAAACAGACACATTTTCGTCGACTTCGAGGCATACACCTGGTCCGAGATCGAAGCCTGATGGTCAGTGGACTGCTATAAGTCGGAAACTTCGTAAGAACGACGAATCCATCCATATACTGGAATGATTCCTCAGGAATATATTTCCTGTATATGTTAAAAAGACACATTTTCGTCGACTTCGAGGAATATACCTGGTATGATATCGAAGCCTGGCCGTAAGTGGACTGCTATAAGTCGGAAACTTCGTAAGAACGTCGAATCCAGCCATATACCGGAAATATTCCTCAGGAATATATTCCCTGTATATGTTAAACAAACACATTTTCGTCGACTTCGAGGCATATACCTGGTCCGAGATCGAAACCTGGCGGTCAGTGGTCTGCTATAAGTAGGAAACTTCGTAAGAACGACGAATCTAGCCATATACTGGAAAGATTCCTCAGGAATATATTCCATGTATATGTTAAACAGACACATTTTCGTCGACTTCTTTGCATATACCTGGTCCGAGATCGAAACCTGGCGGTCAGTGGACTGTTATAAGTCGGAAACTACGTAAGAACGACGAATCCAGCCATATACTGGAAAAATTCCACAGGAATATATTCCTTGTATATGTTAAACAGACACATTTTCGTCGACTTCGAGGCATATACATGGTCCGAGATCGAAACCTACCGGTCAGTGGACTGTTATAAGTCAGAAACTTCGTAAGAACGACGAATTCAGGCATATACTGGAAAGATTCCTGAGGAATATATTCCCTGTATATGTTAAACAGACACATTTTCGTCGACTTCGAGGCATATGGCTGGTCCGATATCGAAACCTGGCGGTCAGTGGACTGCTATAAGTCCGAAACTTCGTAAGAACGACGAATCCAGCCATATACTGGAATGATTCCTCAGTAATATATTCCCTGTATATGTTAAACAAACACATTTTCGTTGACTTCGAGGCATATACCTGGTCCGAGATCGAAACTTGGCGGTCAGTGGACTGCTATAAGTCGGAAACTTTGTAAGAACGAAGAATCCATCCATATACCGGAAATATTCCTAAGGAATATATTCCCTGTATATGTTAAACAGACACATTTTCGTCAACTTCAAGGCATATACCTGGTCCGAGATCGAAACCTGGCGGTCGGTGGACTGCTATAAGTCGGAAACTTCCTAAGACCGACGAATCCAACCATATACTGGAAAGATTCCTATGGAATATATTCTCTGTATATGTTAAACAAACACATTTTCGTCGACTTCGAGGCATATACCTGGCCCGAGATCGAAACCTGGCGGTCAGTGGACTGCTATAAGTCGGAAACTTCGTAAGAACGATGAATCCAGCCATATACTGGAAAGATTCCTCATGAATATATTCTCTGTATATGTTAAACAAACACATTTTCGTCGACTTCGAGGCATATACATGGTCCGAGATCGAAACTTGGCGGTCAGTGGTCTGCTATAAGTCGTAAACTTCGTAAGAACGACGAATCCAGCCATATACCGGAAAGATTCCTCAGGAATATATTCCCTGTATATGTTAAACAGACACATTTTCGTCGACTTTTTTGCATATACCTGGTCCGAGATCGAAACTTGGCGGTCAGTGGACTGCTATAAGTAGGAAAGTTCGTAAGAACGACGAATCCAACCATATACTGGAAAGATTCCTCATGAATATATTCTCTGTATATGTTAAACAGACACATTTTCGTCGACTTCGAGGCATATACCTGGTCCGAGATCGAAACCTGACGGTCAGTGGACTGCTATAAGTCGGAAACTTCGTAAGAACGACGAATCCAGCCATATACTGGAATGATTCCTAAGGAATATATTCCCTGTATATGTTAAACAGACACATTTTTGTCGACTTCGAGACATATACCTGGTCCGATATCGAAACCTGGCGGTCAGTGGATTGCTATAAGTCGGAAACTTCGTAAGAACATAGAATCCAGCCATATACCGGAAAGATTCCTCAGGAATATATTCCCTGTATATGTTAAAGAGACACATTTTCGTCGACTTCGAGGCATACACCTGGTCCGAGATCGAAGCCTGATGGTCAGTGGACTGCTATAAGTCGGAAACTTCTTAAGAACGACGAATCCATCCATATACTGGAATGATTCCTCAGGAATATATTTCCTGTATATGTTAAAAAGACACATTTTCGTCGACTTCGAGGAATATACCTGGTATGATATCGAAGCCTGGCCGTAAGTGGACTGCTATAAGTCGGAAACTTCGTAAGAACGTCGAATCCAGCCATATACCGGAAATATTCCTCAGGAATATATTCCCTGTATATGTTAAACAAACACATTTTCGTCGACTTCGAGGCATGTACCTGGTCCGAGATCGAAACTTGGCGGTCAATGGTCTGCTATAAGTAGGAAACTTCGTAAGAACGACGAATCCAGCCATATACTGGAAAGATTCCTCAGGAATATATTCCATGTATATGTTAAACAGACACATTTTCGTCGACTTCTTTGCATATACCTGGTCCGAGATCGAAACCTGGCGGTCAGTGGACTGTTATAAGTCGGAAACTACGTAAGAACGACGAATCCAGCCATATACTGGAAAAATTCCACTGGAATATATTCCTTGTATATGTTAAACAGACACATTTTCGTCGACTTCGAGGCATATACATGGTCCGAGATCGAAACCTAGCGGTCAGTGGACTGTTATAAGTCAGAAACTTCGTAAGAACGACGAATCCAACCATATACTGGAAAGATTCCTCAGGAATATATTCCCTGTATATGTTAAACAGACACATTTTCGTCGACTTCGAGGCATATGGCTGGTCCGATATCGAAACCTGGCGGTCAGTGGACTGCTATAAGTCGGAAACTTCGTAAGAACGACGAATCCAGCCATATACTGGAAAGATTCCTCATGAATATATTCTCTGTATATGTTAAACAAACACATTTTCGTCGACTTCGAGGCATATACATGGTCCGAGATCGAAACTTGGCGGTCAGTGGTCTGCTATAAGTCGTAAACTTCGTAAGAACGACGAATCCAGCCATATACCGGAAAGATTCCTCAGGAATATATTCCCTGTATATGTTAAACAGACACATTTTCGTCGACTTTTTTGCATATACCTGGTCCGAGATCGAAACCTGGCGGTCAGTGGACTGCTATAAGTAGGAAAGTTCGTAAGAACGACGAATCCAACCATATACTGGAAAGATTCCTCATGAATATATTCTCTGTATATGTTAAACAGACACATTTTCGTCGACTTCGAGGCATATACCTGGTCCGAGATCGAAACCTGACGGTCAGTGGACTGCTATAAGTCGGAAACTTCGTAAGAACGACGAATCCAGCCATATACTGGAATGATTCCTAAGGAATATATTCCTTGTATATGTTAAACAGACACATTTTTGTCGACTTCGAGGCATATACCTGGTCCGATATCGAAACCTGGCGGTCAGTGGACTGCTATAAGTCGGAAACTTCGTAAGAACATAGAATCCAGCCATATACCGGAAAGATTCCTCAGGAATATATTCCCTGTATATGTTAAAGAGACACATTTTCGTCGACTTCGAGGCATACACCTGGTCCGAGATCGAAGCCTGATGGTCAGTGGACTTCTATAAGTCGGAAACTTCTTAAGAACGACGAATCCATCCATATACTGGAATGATTCCTCAGGAATATATTTCCTGTATATGTTAAAAAGACACATTTTCGTCGACTTCGAGGAATATACCTGGTATGATATCGAAGCCTGGCCGTAAGTGGACTGCTATAAGTCGGAAACTTCGTAAGAACGTCGAATCCAACCATATACCGGAAATATTCCTCAGGAATATATTCCCTGTATATGTTAAACAAACACATTTTCGTCGACTTCGAGGCATGTACCTGGTCCGAGATCGAAACTTGGCGGTCAGTGGTCTGCTATAAGTAGGAAACTTCGTAAGAACGACGAATCCAGCCATATACTGGAAAGATTCCTCAGGAATATATTCCATGTATATGTTAAACAGACACATTTTCGTCGACTTCTTTGCATATACCTGGTCCGAGATCGAAACCTGGCGGTCAGTGGACTGTTATAAGTCGGAAACTACGTAAGAACGACAAATCCAGCCATATACTGGAAAAATTCCACTGGAATATATTCCTTGTATATGTTAAACAGACACATTTTCGTCGACTTCGAGGCATATACATGGTCCGAGATCGAAACCTAGCGGTCAGTGGACTGTTATAAGTCAGAAACTTCGTAAGAACGACGAATTCAACCATATACTGGAAAGATTCCTCAGGAATATATTCCCTGTATATGTTAAACAGACACAATGTCGTCGACTTCGAGGCATATGGCTGGTCCGATATCGAAACCTGGCGGTCAGTGGACTGCTATAAGTCGGAAACTTCGTAAGAACGACGAATCCAGCCATATACTGGAATGATTCCTCAGTAATATATTCCCTGTATATGTTAAACAAACACATTTTCGTTGACTTCGAGGCATATACCTGGTCCGAGATCGAAACTTGGCGGTCAGTGGACTGCTATAAGTCGGAAACTTTGTAAGAACGACGAATCCAGCCATATACTGGAAATATTCCTGAGGAATATATTCCCTATATATGTTAAACAGACACATTTTCGTCGACTTCGAGGCATATACATGGTCCGAGATCGAAACCCGGCGGTCAGTGGACTGCTATAAGACGGAAACTTCGTAAGAACGACGAACCCAACCATATACGGGAAAGATTCCTCAGGAATATATTCCCTAAATATGTTAAACAGACACATTTTTTTCGACTTCGAGGCATATACCTGGTCCGAGATCGAAACCTGGCGGTCAATGGACTGCTATAAGTCGGAAAGTTCGTAAGAACGACGAATCCAGCCATATACTGGAAAGATTCCTCATGAATATATTCTCTGTATATGTTAAACAGACAAATTTTCGTCGACTTCGAGGCATATACCTGGCCGATATCGAAACCTGACGGTCAGTGGACTGCTATAAGTCGGAAACTTCGTAAGAACGACGAATCCAGCTTTATACTGGAATGATTCCTCAGGAATATATTCCCTGTATATGTTAAAAAAGC
Organism: Papaver somniferum; assembly: GCF_003573695.1. NCBI lineage: Eukaryota > Viridiplantae > Streptophyta > Magnoliopsida > Ranunculales > Papaveraceae > Papaver > Papaver somniferum. The sequence goes on along the minus strand of NW_020621603.1, from coordinate 478,915 downwards.
ACATTTTTATCGACTTAGAGGCATATACCTTGTCTGATATCGAAGCCTGGCAGTAAGTGGACTGCTATAAGTCGGAAACTTCGTAAGAACGACGAATCCAGACTTATACCGGAAATATTCCTCGGGAATATATTCCCTGTATATGTTAAACAGACACATTTTCGTCGACTTCGAGGCATATACCTGGCCCGAGATCGAAACCTGGCGGTCAGTGGACTGCTATAAGTCAGAAACATCGTAAGAACGAGGAATCCAGCCATATACTGGAAAGATTCCTCATGAATATATTCTCTGTATATGTTAAACAAACACATTTTCGTCGACTTCGAGGCATATACATGGTCCGAGATCAAAACTTGACTGTCAGTGGACTGCTATAAGTCGGAAACTTCCTAAGAACGACGAATCCAGCCATATACTAGAATGATTCCTCAGGAATATATTCCCTGTATATGTTAAACAAACACATTTTCGTCGACTTCGAGGCATATACCTGGTCCGAGATAGAAACCTAGCGGTCAGTGGTCTGCTATAAGTCGTAAACTTCGTAAGAATGACGAATCCATCCATATACTGGAAAGATTCCTCAGGAATATATTCCCTGTATATGTTAAACAGACACATTTTCGTCGACTTCGAGGCATATGCCTGGTCCGAGATCGAAACCTGGCGGTCAGTGGACTGCTATAAGTCGGAAACTTCGTAAGAACGACGAATCCAGCCATATACTAGAATGATTCCTCAGTAATATATTCCCTGTATATGTTAAACAGACACATTTTCGTCGACTTCGAGGCATATACCTGGTCCGATATCGAAACTTGGCGGTCAGTAGACTGATATAAGTCGGAAACTTCGTAAGAACGACGAATCCATCCATATACCGGAAATATTCCTGAGGAATATATTCCCTGTATATGTTAAACAGACATATTTTCGTCGACTTCGAGGCATATACCTGGCCCGAGATCGAAACCTGGCGGTCGGTGGACTGCTATAAGTCGGAAACTTCGTAAGAACGACGAATCCAGCCATATACTAGAATGATTCCTAAGGAATATATTCCCTGTATATG
>NW_020621603.1:473120-477830 GCF_003573695.1 Papaver somniferum | reverse complement strand
GTTGTCTGCTATAAGTCGTAAACTTCGTAAGAACGACGAATCCAACCATATACTGGAAAGATTCCTATGGAATATATTCTCTGCATATGTTAAACAAACACATTTTCGTCGACTTCGAGGCATATACATGGTCCGAGATCGAAACTTGACTGTCAGTGGACTGCAATAAGTCGGAAACTTCGTAAGAACGACGAATCCAGCCATATACTAGAATGATTCCTAAGGAATATATTCCCTGTATATGTTAAACAAACACATTTTCGTCGACTTCGAGGCATATATCTTGTCCGAGATCGAAACTTGGCGGTCAGTTGTCTGCTATAAGTCGTAAACTTCGTAAGAACGACGAATCCAGCCATATACTGGAAAGATTCCTCAGGAATATATTCCCTGTATATGTTAAACAGACACATTTTCGTCGACTTTTTTGCATATACCTGGTCCGAGATCGAAACCTGGCGGTCAGTGGACTGTTTTAATTCGGAAACTACGTAAGAACGACGAATCCAGCCATATACTGGAAAGATTCCTCAGGAATATATTCCCTGTATATGTTAAACAGACACATTTTTGTCGACTTCGAGGCATATACCTGGTCCGATATCGAAACCTGGCGGTCAGTGGACTGCTATAAGTCGGAAACTTCGTAAGAACATAGAATCCAGCCATATACCGGAAAGATTCCTCAGGAATATATTCCCTGTATATGTTAAAGAGACACATTTTCGTCGACTTCGAGGCATACACCTGGTCCGAGATCGAAGCCTGATGGTCAGTGGACTGCTATAAGTCGGAAACTTCTTAAGAACGACGAATCCATCCATATACTGGAATGATTCCTCAGGAATATATTTCCTGTATATGTTAAAAAGACACATTTTCGTCGACTTCGAGGAATATACCTGGTATGATATCGAAGCCTGGCCGTAAGTGGACTGCTATAAGTCGGAAACTTCGTAAGAACGTCGAATCCAGCCATATACCGGAAATATTCCTCAGGAATATATTCCCTGTATATGTTAAACAAACACATTTTCGTCGACTTCGAGGCATATACCTGGTCCGAGATCGAAACTTGGCGGTCAGTGGTCTGCTATAAGTAGGAAACTTCGTAAGAACGACGAATCCAGCCATATACTGGAAAGATTCCTCAGGAATATATTCCATGTATATGTTAAACAGACACATTTTCGTCGACTTCTTTGCATATACCTGGTCCGAGATCGAAACCTGGCGGTCAGTGGACTGTTATAAGTCGGAAACTACGTAAGAACGACGAATCCAGCCATATACTGGAAAAATTCCACTGTAATATATTCCTTGTATATGTTAAACAGACACATTTTCGTCGACTTCGAAGCATATGCATGGTCCGAGATCGAAACCTAGCGGTCAGTGGACTGTTATAAGTCAGAAACTTCGTAAGAACGACGAATCCAACCATATACTGGAAAGATTCCTCAGGAATATATTCCCTGTATATGTTAAACAGACACATTTTCGTCGACTTCGAGGCATATACCTGGTCCGAGATCGAAACTTGGCGGTCAGTGGACTGCTATAAGTCGGAAACTTCGTAAGAACGACGAATCCAGCCATATACTGGAAAGATTCCTCAGGAATATATTCCCTGTATATGTTAAACAAACACATTTTCGTCGACTTCTTTGCATATACCTGGTCCGAGATCGAAACTTGGCGGTCAGTGGACTGCTATAAGTCGGAAACTTTGTAAGAACGACGAATCCAGCCATATACTGGAAATATTCCTGAGGAATATATTCCCTATATATGTTAAACAGACACATTTTCGTCGACTTCGAGGCATATACATGGTCCGAGATCGAAACCCGGCGGTCAGTGGACTGCTATAAGACGGAAACTTCGTAAGAACGACGAACCCAACCATATACGGGAAAGATTCCTCAGGAATATATTCCCTAAATATGTTAAACAGACACATTTTTTTCGACTTCGAGGCATATACCTGGTCCGAGATCGAAACCTGGCGGTCAGTGGACTGCTATAAGTCGGAAAGTTCGTAAGAACGACGAATCCAGCCATATACTGGAAAGATTCCTCATGAATATATTCTCTGTATATGTTAAACAGACAAATTTTCGTCGACTTCGAGGCATATACCTGGCCGATATCGAAACCTGACGGTCAGTGGACTGCTATAAGTCGGAAACTTCCTAAGAACGACGAATCCAGCTTTATACTGGAATGATTCCTCAGGAATATATTCCTTGTATATGTTAAAAAAGCACATTTTTATCGACTTAGAGGCATATACCTTGTCTGATATCGAAGCCTGGCGGTAAGTGGACTGCTATAAGTCGGAAACTTCGTAAGAACGACGAATCCAGCCTTATACCGGAAATATTCCTCGGGAATATATTCCCTGTATATGTTAAACAGACACATTTTCGTCGACTTCGAGGCATATACCTGGCCCGAGATCGAAACCTGGCGGTCAGTGGACTGCTATAAGTCAGAAACATCGTAAGAACGAGGAATCCAGCCATATACTGGAAAGATTCCTCATGAATATATTCTCTGTATATGTTAAACAAACACATTTTCGTCGACTTCGAGGCATATACATGGTCTGAGATCGAAACTTGACTGTCAGTGGACTGCTATAAGTCGGAAACTTCCTAAGAACGACGAATCCAGCCATATACTAGAATGATTCCTCAGGAATATATTCCCTGTATATGTTAAACAAACACATTTTCGTCGACTTCGAGGCATATACCTGGTCCGAGATAGAAACCTAGCGGTCAGTGGTCTGCTATAAGTCGTAAACTTCGTAAGAATGACGAATCCATCCATATACTGGAAAGATTCCTCAGGAATATATTCCCTGTATATGTTAAACAGACACATTTTCGTCGACTTCGAGGCATATGCCTGGTCCGAGATCGAAACCTGGCGGTCAGTGGACTGCTATAAGTCGGAAACTTCGTACGAACGACGAATCCAGCCATATACTGGAATGATTCCTCAGTAATATATTCCATGTATATGTTAAACAGACACATTTTCATCGACTTCGAGGCATATACCTGGTCCGATATCGAAACTTGGCGGTCAGTAGACTGATATAAGTCGGAAACTTCGTAAGAACGACGAATCCATCCATATACCGGAAATATTCCTGAGGAATATATTCCCTGTATATGTTAAACAGACATATTTTCGTCGACTTCGAGGCATATACCTGGCCCGAGATCGAAACCTGGCGGTCGGTGGACTGCTATAAGTCGGAAACTTCGTAAGAACGACGAATCCAGCCATATACTAGAATGATTCCTAAGGAATATATTCCCTGTATATGATAAACAAACACATTTTCGTCGACTTCGAGGCATATATCTTGTCCGAGATCGAAACTTGGCGGTCAGTTGTCTGCTATAAGTCGTAAACTTCGTAAGAACGACGAATCCAACCATATACTGGAAAGATTCCTATGGAATATATTCTCTGCATATGTTAAACAAACACATTTTCGTCGACTTCGAGGCATATACATGGTCCGAGATCGAAACTTGACTGTCAGTGGACTGCAATAAGTCGGAAACTTCGTAAGAACGACGAATCCAGCCATATACTAGAATGATTCCTAAGGAATATATTCCGTGTATATGTTAAACAAACACATTTTCGTCGACTTCGAGGAATATATCTTGTCCGAGATCGAAACTTGGCGGTCAGTTGTCTGCTATAAGTCGTAAACTTCGTAAGAACGACGAATCCAGCCATATACTGGAAAGATTCCTCAGGAATATATTCCCTTTATATGTTAAACAGACACATTTTCGTCGACTTTTTTGCATATACCTGGTCCGAGATCGAAACCTGGCGGTCAGTGGACTGTTTTAATTCGGAAACTACGTAAGAACGACGAATCCAGCCATATACTGGAAAGATTCCTCAGGAATATATTCCTTGTATATGTTTAACAGACACATTTTCGTTGACTTCGAGGCATATACATGGTCCGAGATCGAAACCTAGCGGTCAGTGGACTGTTATATGTCGGAAACTTCGTAAGAACGACGAATCCAACCATATACTGGAAAGATTCCTCATGAATATATTCCCTGTATATGTTAAACAGACACATTTTCGTCGAATTCGAGGCATATGCCTGGTCCGATATCGAAACCTGGCGGTCAGTGGACTGCTATAAGTCGGAAACTTCGTTAGAACGACGAATCCATCCATATACTGGAATGATTCCTCAGTAATATATTCCCTGTATATGTTAAACAGACACATTTTCGTCGACTTCGAGGCATATACCTGGTCCGATATCGAATCTTGGCGGTCAGTGGACTGCTATAAGTCGGAAAGTTCGTAAGAACGACGAATCCAGCCATATACTGGAAAGATTCCTGAGGAATATATTCCCTATATATGTTAAACAGACACATTTTCGTCGACTTCGAGGCATATACCTGGTCCGAGATCGAAACCTGGCGGTAAGGGGACTGCTATAAGTCGGAAACTTCGTGAGAACGACGAATCCAGCCATATACTGGAAAGATTCCTCGGGAATATATTCCCTGTATATATTAAAAAAACATATTTTCGTCGACTTCGAGGCATATACCTGGTCCGAGATCGAAACATGGCGGTCAGTGGACTGCTATAAGTCGGAAACTTCGTAAGAACGACGAATCCAGCCATATACTGGAAAGA
>NW_020621603.1:468904-473110 GCF_003573695.1 Papaver somniferum | reverse complement strand
GTCGACTTCGAGGCATATATCTGGTCCGAGATCGAAACTTGGTGGTCAGTGGTCTGCTATAAGTCGTAAACTTCGTAAGAACGACGAATTCAGCCATATACCGGAAAGATTCCTGAGGAATATATTCCCTGTATATGTTAAACAGACACTTTTTCGTCGACTTCGAGGCATATACATGGTCCGAGATCGAAACATGGCGGTAAGTGGACTGCTATAAGTCGGAAACTTCGTAAGAACGACGAATCCAGCCATATACTGGAAAGATTCCTCTGGAATATATTCCCTGTATATGTTAAAAAAACATATTTTCGTCGACTTCGAGGCATATACCTGGTCCGAGATCGAAACATGGCGGTCAGTGGACTGCTATAAGTCGGAAACTTCGTAAGAACGACGAATCCAGCCATATACTGGAAAGATTCCTGAGGAATATATTCCCTGTATATGTTAAACAGACACATTTTCGTCGACTTCGAGGCATATACCTGGTCCGAGATTGAAACCTGACGGTAAGTGGACTGTTATAAGTCGGAAACTTCGTAAGAACGACGAATCCAGCCATATACTAGAATGATTCCTCAGGAATATATTCCATATATATGTTAAACAGACACATTTTCGTCGACTTCGAGGCATATACCTGGTCCGAGATCGAAACCTGGCGGTAAGTGGAGTGCTATAAGTCGGAAACTTCGTAAGAACGACGAATCCAGCCATATACTGGAAATATTCCTCTGGAATATATTCCCTGTATATGTTAAAAAAACATATTTTCGTCGACTTCGAGGCATATACCCGGTCCGAGATCAAAACATGGCGGTCAGTGGACTGCTATAAGTCGGAAACTTCGTAAGAACGACGAATCCATCCATATACTGGAAAGATTCCTGAGGAATGTATTCCTTGTATATGTTAAACAAACACATTTTCGTCGACTTCGAGGCATATACCTGGTCCGAGATCGAAACCTGGCGGTAAGTGGACTGTTATAAGTCGGAAACTTCGTAAGAACGACGAATCCAGCCATATACTGGAAAGATTCGTCTGGAGTATATTCCCTGTATATGTTAAACAGACACATTTTCGTCGACTTCGAGGCATATACCTGGTCCGAGATCGAAACCTGGCGGTCAGTAGACTGCTATAAGTCGGAAACTTCGTAAGAACGACGAATCTAGCCATATACTGGAAATATTCCTCAGGAATATATTCCCTGTATATGTTTAACAGACACATTTATGTCGACTTCGAGGCATATACCTGGTCTGAGATCGAAACCTGGCGGTCATTGGACTGCTATAAGTCCGAAACTTCGTAAGAACTACGAATCCAGCCATATACTGGAAAGATTCCTCAAGAATATATTCCCTGTATATGTTAACCAAACACATTTTCGTTGACTTCGAGGCATATACCTGGTCCGAGATCGAAACCTGGCGGTTAGTGACTGCTATAAGTCGGAAACTTCGTAAGAACGACGAATCCAGCCATATACTGGAAAGATTCCTGAGGAATATATTCCCTGTATATGTTAGACAGACACATTTTCGTCGACTTCGAGGCATATACCTGGTCCGATATCGAAACTTGGCGGTCAGTGGACTGATATAAGTCGGAAACTTCGTAAGAACGACGAATCCAGCCATATACCGGAAATATTCCTGAGGAATATATTCCCTGTATATGTTAAACAGACACATTTTCGTCGACTTCGAGGCATATACCTGGCCCAAGATCGAAACCTGGCGGTCAGTGGACTGCTATATGTCGGAAACTTCATAAGAACGACGAATCCAGCCATATACTGGAAAGATTCCTCTGGAATATACTCTCTGTATATGTTAAACAAACACATTTTCGTCGACTTCGAGGCATATACATGGTCCGAGATCGAAACTTGACTGTCAGTGGACTGCTATAAGTCGGAAACTTCGTAAGAACGACGAATCCAGCCATATACTAGAATGATTCCTCAGGAATATATTCCCTGTATATGTTAAACAAACACATTTTCGTCGACTTCAAGGCATATATCTGGTCCGAGATCGAAACTTGGTGGTCAGTGGTCTGCTATAAGTCGTAAACTTCGTAAGAACGACGAATCCAGCCATATACTGGAAAGATTCCTCAGGAATATATTCCCTGTATATGTTAAACAGACACATTTTCGTCGACTTCGAGGCATATGCCTGGTCCGATATCGAAACCTGGTGGTCAGTGGACTGCTATAAGTCGGAAAGTTCGTAAGAACGACGAATTCAGCCATATACTGGAAAGATTCCTGAGGAATATATTCCATATATATGTTAAACAGACACTTTTTCGTCGACTTCGAGGCATATACATGGTCCGAGATCGAAACATGGCGGTAAGTGGACTGCTATAAGTCGGAAACTTCGTAAGAACGACGAATCCAGCCATATACTGGAAAGATTCCTCTGGAATATATTCCCTGTATATGTTAAAAAAACATATTTTCGTCGACTTCGAGGCATATACCTGGTCCGAGATCGAAACATGGCGGTCAGTGGACTGTTATAAGTCGGAAACTTCGTAAGAACGACGAATCCAGCCATATACTGGAAAGATTCCTGAGGAATATATTCCCTGTATATGTTAAACAGACACATTTTGGTCGACTTCGAGGCATATATCTGGTCCGAGATCGAAACTTGGTGGTCAGTGGTCTGCTATAAGTCGTAAACTTCGTAAGAACGACGAATTCAGCCATATACCGGAAAGATTCCTGAGGAATATATTCCCTGTATATGTTAAACAGACACTTTTTCGTCGACTTCGAGGCATATACATGGTCCGAGATCGAAACATGGCGGTAAGTGGACTGCTATAAGTCGGAAACTTCGTAAGAACGACGAATCCAGCCATATACTGGAAAGATTCCTCTGGAATATATTCCCTGTATATGTTAAAAAAACATATTTTCGTCGACTTCGAGGCATATACCTGGTCCGAGATCGAAACATGGCGGTCAGTGGACTGTTATAAGTCGGAAACTTCGTAAGAACGACGAATCCAGCCATATACTGGAAAGATTCCTGAGGAATATATTCCCTGTATATGTTAAACAGACACATTTTGGTCGACTTCGAGGCATATACCTGGTCTGAGATTGAAACCTGGCGGTAAGTGGACTGTTATAAGTCGGAAACTTCGTAAGAACGACGAATCCATCCATATACTAGAATGATTCCTCAGGAATATATTCCCTGTATATGTTAAACAAACACATTTTCGTCGACTTCGAGGCATATATCTGGTTCGAGATCGAAACTTGGCGGTCAGTGGTCTGCTATAAGTCGTAAACTTCGTAAGAATGACGAATCCAGCCATATACTGGAAAGATTCCTCAGGAATATATTCCCTGTATATGTTAAACAGACACATTTTCGTCGACTTTTTTGCATATACCTGGTCCAAGATCGAAACCTGGCGGTCAGTGGACTGTTTTAAGTCGAAAACTACGTAAGAACGACGAATCCAACCATATACTGGAAAGATTCCTCAGGAATATATTCCTTGTATATGTTAAACAGACACATTTTCGTCGACTTCGAGGCATATACATGGTCCGAGATCGAAACCTAGCGGTCAGTGGACTGTTATATGTCGGAAACTTCGTAAGAACGAAAAAATCCATCCATATACTGGAATGATTCCTCAGTAATATATTCCCTGTATATGTTAAACAGACACATTTTCGTCGACTTCGAGGCATATACCTGGTCCTATATCGAAACTTGACGGTCACTGGACTGCTATAAGTCGGAAAGTTCGTAAGAACGACGAATCCAGCCATATACTGGAAAGATTCCTGAGGAATATATTCCCTATATATGTTAAACAGACACATTTTCGTCGACTTCGAGGCATATACCTGGTCCGAGATCGAAACCTGGCGGTAAGTGGACTGCTATAAGTCGGAAACTTCGTAAGAAAGACGAATCCAGCCATATACTGGAAATATTCCTCTGGAATATATTCCCTGTATATGTTAAAAAAACATATTTTCGTCGACTTCGAGGCATATACCTGGTCCGAGATCGAAACATGGCGGTCAGTGGACTGCTATAAGTCGGAAACTTCGTAAGAACGACGAATCCATCCATATACTGGAAAGATTCCTGAGGAATATATTCCCTGTATATGTTAAACAGACACATTTTCGTCGACTTCGAGGCATATACC
>NW_020621603.1:414900-468076 GCF_003573695.1 Papaver somniferum | reverse complement strand
AAAACATATTTTCGTCGACTTCGAGGCATATACCTGGTCCGAGATCGAAACATGGCGGTCAGTGGACTGCTATAAGTCGGAAACTTCGTAAGAACGACGAATCCAGCCATATACTGGAAAGATTCCTGAGGAATATATTCCCTGTATATGTAGACAGACACATTTTCGTCGACTTTGAGGCATATACCTGGTCCGAGATCGAAACCTGGCGGTAAGTGGACTGTTATAAGTCGGAAACTTCGTAAGAACGACGAATCCAGCCATATACTGGTAAGATTCCTCTGGAGTATATTCCATGTATATGTTAAACAAACACATTTTCGTCGACTTCGAGGCATATACATGGTCCGAGATCGAAACTTGACTGTCAGTGGACTGCTATAAGTCGGAAACTTCGTAAGAACGACGAATCCATCCATATACTAGAATTATTCCTCAGGAATATATTCCCTGTATATGTTAAACAAACACATTTTCGTCGACTTCGAGGCATATACATGGTCTGAGATCGAAACCTAGCGGTCAGTGGACTGTTATATGTCGGAAACTTCGTAAGAACGAAAAAATCCATCCATATACTGGAATGATTCCTCAGTAATATATTCCCTGTATATGTTAAACAGACACATTTTCGTCGACTTCGAGGCATGTACCTGGTCCGAGATCGAAACCTGGCGGTAAGTGGACTGCTATAAGTCGGAAACTTCGTAAGAACGACGAATCCAGCCATATACTGGAAATATTTCTCTGGAATATATTCCCTGTATATGTTAAAAAAACATATTTTCGTCGACTTCGAGGCATATACCTGGTCCGAGATCGAAACATGGCGGTCAGTGGACTGCTATAAGTCGGAAACTTCGTAAGAACGACGAATCCATCCATATACTGGAAAGATTCCTGAGGAATATATTCCCTGTATATGTTAAACAGACACATTTTCGTCGACTTCGAGGCATATACCTGGTCCGAGATCGAAACCTGGCGGTAAGTGGACTGTTATAAGTCGGAAACTTCGTAAGAACGACGAATCCAGCCATATACTGGAAAGATTCGTCTGGAGTATATTCCCTGTATATGTTAAACAGACACATTTTCGTCGACTTCGAGGCATATACCTGGTCCGAGATCGAAACCTGGCGGTCAGTAGACTGCTATAAGTCGGAAACTTCGTAAGAACGACGAATCTAGCCATATACTGGAAATATTCCTCAGGAATATATTCCCTGTATATGTTTAACAGACACATTTTTGTCGACTTCGAGGCATATACCTGGTCTGAGATCGAAACCTGGCGGTCATTGGACTGCTATAAGTCGGAAACTTCGTAAGAACGACGAATCCAGCCATATACTGGAAAGATTCCTCAAGAATATATTCCCTGTATATGTTTAACAGACACATTTTTGTCGACTTCGAGGCATATACCTGGTCTGAGATCGAAACCTGGCGGTCATTGGACTGCTATAAGTCGGAAACTTCGTAAGAACGACGAATCCAGCCATATACTGGAAAGATTCCTCAAGAATATATTCCCTGTATATGTTAAACAAACACATTTTCGTTTACTTCGAGGCATATACCTGGTCCGACATCGAAACCTGGCGGTCAGTGGACTGCTATAAGTCGGAAACTTCATAAGAACGACGAATCCAGCCATATACTGGAAAGATTCCTCAGGAATATATTCATGTATATGTTAAACAAACACATTTTCGTCGACTTCGAGGCATATGCCTGGTCTGATATCGAAACCTGGTGGTCAGTGGACTGCTATAAGTCGGAAAGTTCGTAAGAACGACGAATTCAGCCATATACTGGAAAGATTCCTGAGGAATATATTCCCTGTATATGTTAGACAGACACATTTTCGTCGACTTCGAGGCATATACCTGGTCCGAGATCGAAACCTAGCGGTAAGTGGACTGTTATAAGTCGGAAACTTCGTAAGAACGACGAATCCATCCATATACTGGAAAGATTCCTCTGGAGTATATTCCATGTATATGTTAAACAGACACATTTTCGTCGACTTCGAGGCATATACCTGGTCCGAGATCGAAACCTAGCGGTCAGTGGTCTGCTATAAGTCGTAAACTTCGTAAGAACGACGAATCCAGCCATATACTGGAAAGATTCCTCAGGAATATATTCCCTGTATATGTTAAACAGACACATTTTCGTCGACTTCGAGGCATATGCCTGGTCCGAGATCGAAACCTGGCGGTCAGTGGACTGCTATATGTCGGAAACTTCGTAAGAACGACGAATCCAGCCATATACTGGAATGATTCCTCATTAATATATTCCCTGTATATGTTAAACAGACACATTTTCGTCGACTTCGAGGCATATACCTGGTCCGATATCGAAACTTGGCGGTCAGTGGACTGATATAAGTCGGAATCTTCGTAAGAACGACGAATCCAGCCATATACCGGAAATATTCCTGAGGAATATATTCCCTGTATATGTTAAACAGACACATTTTCGTCGACTTCGAGGCATATACCTGGCCCGAGATCGAAACCTGGCGGTCAGTGGACTGCTATATGTCGGAAACTTCATAAGAACGACGAATCCAGCCATATACTGGAAAGATTCCTATGGAATATATTCTCTGTATATGTTAAACAAACGCATTTTCGTCGACTTCGAGGCATATACATGGTCCGAGATCGAAACTTGACTGTCAGTGGACTGCTATAAGTCGGAAACTTCGTAAGAACGACGAATCCAGCCATATACTAGAATTATTCCTCAGGAATATATTCCCTGTATATGTTAAACAAACACATTTTCGTCGACTTCGAGGCATATATCTGGTCCGAGATCGAAACTTGGCGGTCAGTGGTCTGCTATAAGTCGTAAACTTCGTAAGAACGACGAATCCAGCCATATACTAGAATTATTCCTCAGGAATATATTCCCTGTATATGTTAAACAAACACATTTTCGTCGACTTCGAGGCATATACATGGTCTGAGATCGAAACCTAGCGGTCAGTGGACTGTTATATGTCGGAAACTTCGTAAGAACGACGAATCCAACCATATACTGGAAAGATTCCTCAGGAATATATTCCCCGTATATGTTAAACAGACACATTTTCGTCGACTTCGAGGCATATGCCTGGTCCGATATCGAAACCTGGCGGTCAGTGGACTGCTATAAGTCGGAAACTTCGTAAGAACGAAAAAATCCATCCATATACTGGAATGATTCCTCAGTAACATATTCCCTGTATATGTTAAACAGACACATTTTCGTCGACTTCGAGGCATATACCTGGTCCGATATCGAAACTTGGCGGTCAGTGGACTGCTATAAGTCGGAAACTTCATAAGAACGACGAATCCAACCATATACTGGAAAGATTCCTCAGGAATATATTCCCTGTATATGTTAAACAGACACATTTTCGTCGACTTCGAGGCATATGCCTGGTCCGATATCGAAACCTGGTGGTCAGTGGACTGCTATAAGTCGGAAACTTCATAAGAACGACGAATCCAGCCATATACTGGAAATATTCCTCAGGAATATATTCCTGTATATGTTAAACAGACACATTTTCGTCGACTTCGAGGCATATACCTGGTCTGAGATCGAAACATGGCGGTCAGTGGACTGCTATAAGTCGGAAACTTCATAAGAACGACGAATCCAACCATATACTGGAAAGATTCCTCCGGAATATATTCCCTGTATATGTTAAACAGACACATTTTCGTCGACTTCGAGGCATATGCCTGGTCCGATATCGAAACCTGGTGGTCAGTGGACTGCTATAAGTCGGAAACTTCGTAAGAACGACGAATCCATCCATATACTAGAATGATTCCTCAGGAATATATTCCCTGTATATGTTAAACAAACACATTTTCGTCGACTTCGAGGCATATGCCTGGTCCGAGATCGAAACCTGGCGGTCAGTGGAATGCTATAAGTCGGAAACTTTGTAAGAACGACGAATCCAGCCATATACTGGAATGATTCCTCATTAATATATTCCCTGTATATGTTAAACAGCCACATTTTCGTCGACTTCGAGGCATATACCTGGTCCGATATCGAAACTTGGCGGTTAGTGGACTGATATAAGTCGGAATCTTCGTAAGAACGACGAATCCAGCCATATACCGGAAATATTCCTGAGGAATATATTCCCTGTATATGTTAAACAGACACATTTTCGTCGACTTCGAGGCATATACCTGGCCCGAGATCGAAACCTGGCGGTCAGTGGACTGCTATATGTCGGAAACTTCATAAGAACGACGAATCCAGCCATATACTGGAAAGATTCCTATGGAATATATTCTCTGTATATGTTAAACAAACGCATTTTCGTCGACTTCGAGGCATATACATGGTCCGAGATCGAAACTTGACTGTCAGTGGACTGCTATAAGTCGGAAACTTCGTAAGAACGACGAATCCAGCCATATACTAGAATTATTCCTCAGGAATATATTCCCTGTATATGTTAAACAAACACATTTTCGTCGACTTCGAGGCATATATCTGGTCCGAGATCGAAACTTGGCGGTCAGTGGTCTGCTATAAGTCGTAAACTTCGTAAGAACGACGAATCCAGCCATATACTAGAATTATTCCTCAGGAATATATTCCCTGTATATGTTAAACAAACACATTTTCGTCGACTTCGAGGCATATACATGGTCTGAGATCGAAACCTAGCGGTCAGTGGACTGTTATATGTCGGAAACTTCGTAAGAACGACGAATCCAACCATATACTGGAAAGATTCCTCAGGAATATATTCCCCGTATATGTTAAACAGACACATTTTCGTCGACTTCGAGGCATATGCCTGGTCCGATATCGAAACCTGGCGGTCAGTGGACTGCTATAAGTCGGAAACTTCGTAAGAACGAAAAAATCCATCCATATACTGGAATGATTCCTCAGTAACATATTCCCTGTATATGTTAAACAGACACATTTTCGTCGACTTCGAGGCATATACCTGGTCCGATATCGAAACTTGGCGGTCAGTGGACTGTTATAAGTCGGAAAGTTCGTAAGAACGACGAATCCAGCCATATACTGGAAAGATTCCTGAGGAATATATTCCCTATATATGTTAAACAGACACATTTTCTTCGACTTCGAGGCATATACCTGGTCCGAGATCGAAACCTGGCGGTAAGTGGACTGCTATAAGTCGGAAACTTCGAAAGAACGACGAATCCAGCCATATACTGGAAAGATTCCTCTGGAATATATTCTCTGTATATGTTAAACAAACGCATTTTCGTCGACTTCGAGGCATATACATGGTCCGAGATCGAAACTTGACTGTCAGTGGACTGCTATAAGTCGGAAACTTCGTAAGAACGACGAATCCAACCATATACTAGAATTATTCCTCAGGAATATATTCCCTGTATATGTTAAACAAACACATTTTCATCGACTTCGAGGCATATATCTGGTCCGAGATCGAAACTTGGCGGTCAGTGGTCTGCTATAAGTCGTAAACTTCGTAAGAACGACGAATCCAGCCATATACTAGAATTATTCCTCAGGAATATATTCCCTGTATATGTTAAACAAACACATTTTCGTTGACTTCGAGGCATATACATGGTCTGAGATCGAAACCTAGCGGTCAGTGGACTGTTATATGTCGGAAACTTCGTAAGAACGACGAATCCAACCATATACTGGAAAGATTCCTCAGGAATATATTCCCCGTATATGTTAAACAGACACATTTTCGTCGACTTCGAGGCATATGCCTGGTCCGATATCGAAACCTGGCGGTCAGTGGACTGCTATAAGTCGGAAACTTCGTAAGAACGAAAAAATCCATCCATATACTGGAATGATTCCTCAGTAACATATTCCCTGTATATGTTAAACAGACACATTTTCGTCGACTTCGAGGCATATACCTGGTCCGATATCGAAACTTGGCGGTCAGTGGACTGCTATAAGTCGGAAACTTCATAAGAACGACGAATCCAACCATATACTGGAAAGATTCCTCAGGAATATATTCCCTGTATATGTTAAACAGACACATTTTCGTCGACTTCGAGGCATATGCCTGGTCCGATATCGAAACCTGGTGGTCAGTGGACTGCTATAAGTCGGAAACTTCGTAAGAACGACGAATCCATCCATATACTAGAATGATTCCTCAGGAATATATTCCCTGTATATGTTAAACAAACACATTTTCGTCGACTTCGAGGCATATGCCTGGTCCGAGATCGAAACCTGGCGGTCAGTGGACTGCTATAAGTCGGAAACTTTGTAAGAACGACGAATCCAGCCATATACTGGAATGATTCCTCATTAATATATTCCCTGTATATGTTAAACAGACACATTTTCGTCGACTTCGAGGCATATACCTGGTCCGATATCGAAACTTGGCGGTCAGTGGACTGATATAAGTCGGAATCTTCGTAAGAACGACGAATCCAGCCATATACCGGAAATATTCCTGAGGAATATATTCCCTGTATATGTTAAACAGACACATTTTCGTCGACTTCGAGGCATATACCTGGCCCGAGATCGAAACCTGGCGGTCAGTGGACTGCTATATGTCGGAAACTTCATAAGAACGACGAATCCAGCCATATACTGGAAAGATTCCTATGGAATATATTCTCTGTATATGTTAAACAAACGCATTTTCGTCGACTTCGAGGCATATACATGGTCCGAGATCGAAACTTGACTGTCAGTGGACTGCTATAAGTCGGAAACTTCGTAAGAACGACGAATCCAGCCATATACTAGAATTATTCCTCAGGAATATATTCCCTGTATATGTTAAACAAACACATTTTCGTCGACTTCGAGGCATATATCTGGTCCGAGATCGAAACTTGGCGGTCAGTGGTCTGCTATAAGTCGTAAACTTCGTAAGAACGACGAATCCAGCCATATACTAGAATTATTCCTCAGGAATATATTCCCTGTATATGTTAAACAAACACATTTTCGTCGACTTCGAGGCATATACATGGTCTGAGATCGAAACCTAGCGGTCAGTGGACTGTTATATGTCGGAAACTTCGTAAGAACGACGAATCCAACCATATACTGGAAAGATTCCTCAGGAATATATTCCCCGTATATGTTAAACAGACACATTTTCGTCGACTTCGAGGCATATGCCTGGTCCGATATCGAAACCTGGCGGTCAGTGGACTGCTATAAGTCGGAAACTTCGTAAGAACGAAAAAATCCATCCATATACTGGAATGATTCCTCAGTAACATATTCCCTGTATATGTTAAACAGACACATTTTCGTCGACTTCGAGGCATATACCTGGTCCGATATCGAAACTTGGCGGTCAGTGGACTGTTATAAGTCGGAAAGTTCGTAAGAACGACGAATCCAGCCATATACTGGAAAGATTCCTGAGGAATATATTCCCTATATATGTTAAACAGACACATTTTCTTCGACTTCGAGGCATATACCTGGTCCGAGATCGAAACCTGGCGGTAAGTGGACTGCTATAAGTCGGAAACTTCGAAAGAACGACGAATCCAGCCATATACTGGAAAGATTCCTCTGGAATATATTCCATGTATATGTTAAAAAACATATTTTCGTCGACTTCGAGGCATATACCTGGTCCGAGATCAAAACATGGCGGTCAGTGGACTGCTATAAGTCGGAAACTTCGTAAGAACGACGAATCCAGCCATATACTGGAAAGATTCATGAGGAATATATTCCCTGTATATGTTAAACAGACACATTTTCGTCGACTTCGAGGCATATACCTGGTCCGAGATCGAAACCTGGCGGTAAGTGGACTGTTATAAGTCGGAAACTTCGTAAGAACGACGAATCCAGCCATATACTGGAAAGATTACTCTGGAGTATATTCCATGTATATGTTAAACAAACACATTTTCGTCGACTTCGAGGCATATACCTGGTCCGAGATCGAAACCTGGCGGTCAGTAGACTGCTATAAGTCGGAAACTTCGTAAGAACGACGAATCTAGCCATATACTGGAAAGATTCCTCAAGAATATATTCCCTGTATATGTTTAACAGACACATTTTTGTCGACTTCGAGGCATATACCTGGTCTGAGATCGAAACCTGGCGGTCATTGGACTGTTATAAGTCGGAAACTTCGTAAGAACGACGAATCCAGCCATATACTGGAAAGATTCCTCAAGAATATATTCCCTGTATATGTTAAACAAACACATTTTCGTCGACTTCGAGGCATATACATGGTCCGATATCGAAACATGGCGGTCAGTGGACTGCTATAAGTCGGAAACTTCATAAGAACGACGAATCCAGCCATATACTGGAAATATTCCTCAGGAATATATTCTGTATATGTTAAACAGACACATTTTCGTCGACTTCGAGGCATATACCTGGTCTGAGATCGAAACATGGCGGTCAGTGGACTGCTATAAGTCAGAAACTTCATAAGAACGACGAATCCAACCATATACTGGAAAGATTCCTCAGGAATATATTCCCTGTATATGTTAAACAGACACATTTTCGTCGACTTCGAGGCATATGCCTGGTCCGATATCGAAACCTGGTGGTCAGTGGACTGCTATAAGTCGGAAACTTCGTAAGAACGACGAATCCAGCCATATACTGGAATGATCCTCAGTAATATATTCCCCTGTATATGTCAAACAGACACATTTTCGTCGACTTCGAGGCATATTCCTGGTCCGAGATCGAAACCTGGCGGTAAGTGGACTGCTATAAGTGGGAAACTTCGAAAGAACGACGAATCCATCCATATACTGGAAAGATTCCTCTGGAATATATTCCCTGTATATGTTAAAAAAACACATTTTCGTCGACTTCGAGGAATATACCTGTTCCGAGATCGAAACCTGGCGGTCAGTGGACTGCTATAAGTCGGAAACTTCGTAAGAACGACGAATCCATCCATATACTGGAAAGATTCCTCGGGAATATATTCCCTGTATATGTTAAACAGACACATTTTTGTCGACTTCGAGGCATATACCTGGTCCGAGATCGAAACCTGGCGGTCATTGGACTGCTATAAGTCGGAAACTTCGTAAGAACGACGAATCCAGCCATATACTGGAAAGATTCCTCAAGAATATATTCCCTGTACATGTTAAACAAACACATTTTCGTCGACTTCGAGGCATATACCTGGTCCGAGATCGAAACCTGGCGGTCAGTGGACTGCTATAAGTCGGAAACTTTGTAAGAACGACGAATCCAGCCATATACTGGAAAGATTCCTCAGGAATATATTCCTGTATATGTTAAACAGACACATTTTCGTCGACTTCGAGGCATATGCCTGGTCTGATATCGAAACCTGGTGGTCAGTGGACTGCTATAAGTCGGAAACTTCGTAAGAACGACGAATCCAGCCATATACTGGAAAGATTCCTCAATAATATATTCCCTGTATATGTTAAACAAACACATTTTCGTCGACTTCGAGGCATATACATGGTCCGAGATCGAAACTTGACTGTCAGTGGACTGCTATAAGTCGGAAACTTCGTAAGAACGACGAATTCAGCCATATACTAGAATGATTCCTCAGGAATATATTCCCTGTATATGTTAAACAAACACATTTTCGTCGACTTCGAGGCATATACCTGGTCCGAGATCGAAACTTGGCGGTCAGTGGTCTGCTATAAGTCGTAAACTTCGTAAGAACGACGAATCCAGCCATATACTGGAAAGATTCCTCAGTAATATATTCCCTGTATATGTTAAACACACACATTTTCGCCGACTTCGAGGCATATACCTGGTCCGATATAGAAACCTGGCTGTCAGTGGACTGCTATAAGTCGGAAACTTCGTAAGAACGACGAATCCAGCCATATACTGGAAAGATTCCTCATGAAAATATTCCATGTATATGATAAACAGACACATTTTCGTCGACTTCGAGGCATATACCTGTTCCGAGATCGAAACCTGGCGGTCAGTGGACTGCTATAAGACGGGAACTTCGTAAGAACGACGAATCAAGCCATATACTGGAAAGATTCCTCATGAATATATTCCATGTATATGTTAAACAGACACATTTTCGTCGACTTCGAGGCATATGCCTGGTCCGATATCGAAACCTGGCGGTCAGTGGACTGCTATAAGTCGGAAACTTCGTAAGAACAACGAATCCAGCCATATACTGGAATGATTCCTCAGGAATATATTCCCTGTATATGTTAAACAAACACATTTTTGTCGACTTCGAGGCATATACCTGGTCCGAGATCGAAACCTGGCGGTCAGTGGACTGCTATAAGTCGGAAATTTCATAAGAACGACGAATCCAGCCATATACTGGAAAGATTCCTCAGGAATATATTCCTGTATATGTTAAACAGACACATTTTCGTCGACTTCGAGGCATATACCTGGTCCGAGATCGAAACCTGGCGGTAAGTGGACTGCTATAAGACGGGAACTTCGTAAGAACGACGAATCCATCCATATACTGGAATGATTCCTCAGGAATATATTCCCTGTATATGTTAAACAAACACATTTTCGTCGACTTCGAGGCATATACATGGTCCGAGATCGAAACTTGACTGTCAGTGGACTGCTATAAGTCGGAAACTTCGTAAGAACGACGAATCCAGCCATATACTGGAAAGATTCCTCAATAATATATTCCCTGTATATGTTAAACAAACACATTTTCGTCGACTTCGAGGCATATACATGGTCCGAGATCGAAACTTGACTGTCAGTGGACTGCTATAAGTCGGAAACTTCGTAAGAACGACGAATTCAGCCATATACTAGAATGATTCCTCAGGAATATATTCCCTGTATATGTTAAACAAACACATTTTCGTCGACTTCGAGGCATATACCTGGTCCGAGATCGAAACTTGGCGGTCAGTGGTCTGCTATAAGTCGTAAACTTCGTAAGAACGACGAATCCAGCCATATACTGGAAAGATTCCTCAGTAATATATTCCCTGTATATGTTAAACAGACACATTTTCGCCAACTTCGAGGCATATACCTGGTCCGATATAGAAACCTGGCGGTCAGTGGACTGCTATAAGTCGGAAACTTCGTAAGAACGACGAATCCAGCCATATACTGGAAAGATTCCTCATGAAAATATTCCATGTATATGATAAACAGACACATTTTCGTCGACTTCGAGGCATATACCTGTTCCGAGATCGAAACCTGGCGGTCAGTGGACTGCTATAAGACGGGAACTTCGTAAGAACGACGAATCAAGCCATATACTGGAAAGATTCCTCATGAATATATTCCATGTATATGTTAAACAGACACATTTTCGTCGACTTCGAGGCATATGCCTGGTCCGATATCGAAACCTGGCGGTCAGTGGACTGCTATAAGTCGGAAACTTCGTAAGAACGACGAATCCAGCCATATACTGGAATGATTCCTCAGGAATATATTCCCTGTATATGTTAAAAAGACACGTTTTCGTCGACTTCGAGGCATATACCTGGTCCGAGATCGAAACCTGACGGTCAGTGGACTGCTATAAGTCGGAAACTTCGTAAGAACGACGAATCCAACCATATACTGGAATGATTCCTCAGGAATATATTCCCTGTATATGTTAAAAAGACATATTTTCGTCGACTTCGAGGCATATACCTGGTCTGATATCGAAGCCTGGCGGTAAGTGGACTGCTATAAGTCGGAAACTTCGTAAGAACGACGAATCCAGCAATATACTGGAAAGATTCCTCATGAATATATTCTCTGTATATGTTAAACAAACACATTTTCGTCGACTTCGAGGCATATACCTGGTCCAAGATCGAAACCTGGCGGTCAGTGGACTGCTATAAGTCGGAAACTTCGTAAGAACGACGAATCCAGCCATATACTGGAAAGATTCCTCAATAATATATTCCCTGTATATGTTAAACAAACACATTTTCGTTGACTTCGAGGCATATACATGGTCCGAGATCGAAACTTGACTGTCAGTGGACTGCTATAAGTCGGAAACTTCGTAAGAACGACGAATTCAGCCATATACTAGAATGATTCCTCAGGAATATATTCCCTGTATATGTTAAACAAACACATTTTCGTCGACTTCGAGGCATATACCTGGTCCGATATCGAAACTTGGCGGTCAGTGGTCTGCTATAAGTCGTAAACTTCGTAAGAACGACGAATCCAGCCATATACTGGAAAGATTCCTCAGTAATATATTCCATGTATATGTTAAACAGACACATTTTCGCCGACTTCGAGGCATATACTTGGTCTGATATCGAAACCTGGCGGTCAGTGGAGTGCTATAAGTCGGAAACTTCGTAAGAACGACGAATCCATCCATATACTGGAAAGATTCCTCATGAAAATATTCCATGTATATGATAAACAGACACATTTTCGTCGACTTCGAGGCATATACCTGGTCCGATATAGAAACCTGGCGGTCAGTGGAGTGCTATAAGACGGGAACTTCGTAAGAACGACGAATCCAGCCATATACTGGAAATATTCCTCAGTAATATATTCCATGTATATGTTAAACAAACACATTTTCGTCGACTTCGAGGCATATACCTGTTCCGAGATCGAAACCTGGCGGTCAGTGGACTGCTATAAGTCGGAAACTTCGTAAGAACGACGAATCCAGCCATATACTGGAAATATTCCTCAGGAATATATTCCATGTATATGTTAAACAGACACATTTTCGTCGACTTAGAGGCATCTGCCTGGTCTGATATCGAAACCTGGCGGTCAGTGGACTGCTATAAGTCGGAAACTTCGTAAGAACATAGAATCCAGCCATATACTGGAAAGATTACTCAGGAATATATTCCCTGTATATGTTAAACAGACACATTTTCGTCAACTTCGAGGCATATACCTGGTCCGAGATCGAAACCTGACGGTCAATGGACTGCTATAAGTCGGAAACTTCGTAAGAACGACGAATCTAGCCATATACTGGAATGATTCCTCAGGAATATATTCCCTGTATATGTTAAACAGACACATTTTCGTCGACTTCGAGGCATATACCTGGTCCGAGATCAAAACCTGACGGTCAATGGACTGCTATAAGTCGGAAACTTCTTAAGAACGACGAATCCAGCCATATACCGGAAATATTCCTCAGGAATATATTCCCTGTGTATGTTAAAAAGACACATTTTCGTCGACTTCGAGGCATATACCTGGTCTGATATCGAAGCCTGGCGGTAAGTGGACTGCTATAAGTCGGAAACTTCTTAAGAACGACGAATCCATCCATATACCGGAAATATTCCTCAGGAATATATTCCCTGTATATGTTAAACAGACACATTTTCGTCGACTTCGAGGCGTATACCTGGTCCGAGATCGAAACATGGCGGTCAGTGGACTGCTATAAGTCGGAAACTTCGTAAGAACGACGAATCCAGCCATATACTGGAATGATTCCTCAGGAATATATTCCCTGTATATGTTAAAAAGACATATTTTCGTCGACTTCGAGGCATATACCTAGTCTGATATCGAAGCCTGACGGTAAGTGGACTGCTATAAGTCGGAAACTTCGTAAGAACGACAAATCCAGCAATATACTGGAAAGATTCCTCATGAATATATTCTCTGTATATGTTAAACAAACACATTTTCGTCGACTTCGAGGCATATACCTGGTCCGAGATCGAAACCTGGCGGTCAGTGGACTGCTATAAGTCGGAAACTTCGTAAGAACGACGAATCCAGCCATATACTGGAAAGATTCCTCAATAATATATTCCCTGTATATGTTAAACAAACACATTTTCGTCGACTTCGAGGCATATACATGGTCCGAGATCGAAACTTGACTGTCAGTGGACTGCTATAAGTCGGAAACTTCGTAAGAACGACGAATTCAGCCATATACTAGTATGATTCCTCAGGAATATATTCCCTGTATATGTTAAACAAACACATTTTCGTCGACTTCGAGGCATATACCTGGTCCGAGATCGAAACTTGGCGGTCAGTGGTCTGCTATAAGTCGTAAACTTCGTAAGAACGACGAATCCAGCCATATACTGGAAAGATTCCTCAGTAATATATTCCCTGTATATGTTAAACAGACACATTTTCGCCAACTTCGAGGCATATACCTGGTCCGATATAGAAACCTGGCGGTCAGTGGACTGCTATAAGTCGGAAACTTCGTAAGAACGACGAATCCAGCCATATACTGGAAAGATTCCTCATGAAAATATTCCATGTATATGATAAACAGACACATTTTCGTCGACTTCGAGGCATATACCTGTTCCGAGATCGAAACCTGGCGGTCAGTGGACTGCTATAAGACGGGAACTTCGTAAGAACGACGAATCAAGCCATATACTGGAAAGATTCCTCATGAATATATTCCATGTATATGTTAAACAGACACATTTTCGTCGACTTCGAGGCATATGCCTGGTCCGATATCGAAACCTGGCGGTCAGTGGACTGCTATAAGTCGGAAACTTCGTAAGAACAACGAATCCAGCCATATACTGGAATGATTCCTCAGGAATATATTCCCTGTATATGTTAAACAAACACATTTTTGTCGACTTCGAGGCATATACCTGGTCCGAGATCGAAACCTGGCGGTCAGTGGACTGCTATAAGTCGGAAATTTCATAAGAACGACGAATCCAGCCATATACTGGAAAGATTCCTCAGGAATATATTCCTGTATATGTTAAACAGACACATTTTCGTCGACTTCGAGGCATATACCTGGTCCGAGATCGAAACCTGGCGGTAAGTGGACTGCTATAAGACGGGAACTTCGTAAGAACGACGAATCCATCCATATACTGGAATGATTCCTCAGGAATATATTCCCTGTATATGTTAAACAAACACATTTTCGTCGACTTCGAGGCATATACATGGTCCGAGATCGAAACTTGACTGTCAGTGGACTGCTATAAGTCGGAAACTTCGTAAGAACGACGAATCCAGCCATATACTGGAAAGATTCCTCAATAATATATTCCCTGTATATGTTAAACAAACACATTTTCGTCGACTTCGAGGCATATACATGGTCCGAGATCGAAACTTGACTGTCAGTGGACTGCTATAAGTCGGAAACTTCGTAAGAACGACGAATTCAGCCATATACTAGAATGATTCCTCAGGAATATATTCCCTGTATATGTTAAACAAACACATTTTCGTCGACTTCGAGGCATATACCTGGTCCGATATCGAAACTTGGCGGTCAGTGGTCTGCTATAAGTCGTAAACTTCGTAAGAACGACGAATCCAGCCATATACTGGAAAGATTCCTCAGTAATATATTCCCTGTATATGTTAAACAGACACATTTTCGCCAACTTCGAGGCATATACCTGGTCCGATATAGAAACCTGGCGGTCAGTGGACTGCTATAAGTCGGAAACTTCGTAAGAACGACGAATCCAGCCATATACTGGAAAGATTCCTCATGAAAATATTCCATGTATATGATAAACAGACACATTTTCGTCGACTTCGAGGCATATACCTGTTCCGAGATCGAAACCTGGCGGTCAGTGGACTGTTATAAGACGGGAACTTCGTAAGAACGACGAATCAATCCATATACTGGAAAGATTCCTCATGAATATATTCCATGTATATGTTAAACAGACACATTTTCGTCGACTTCGAGGCATATGCCTGGTCCGATATCGAAACCTGGCGGTCAGTGGACTGCTATAAGTCGGAAACTTCGTAAGAACAACGAATCCAGCCATATACTGGAATGATTCCTCAGGAATATATACCCTGTATATGTTAAACAAACACATTTTTGTCGACTTCGAGGCATATACCTGGTCCGAGATCGAAACCTGGCGGTCAGTGGACTGCTATAAGTCGGAAATTTCATAAGAACGACGAATCCAGCCATATACTGGAAAGATTCCTCAGGAATATATTCCTGTATATGTTAAATAGACACATTTTCGTCAACTTCGAGGCATATACCTGGTCCGAGATCGAAACCTGGCGGTAAGTGGACTGCTATAAGACGGGAACTTCGTAAGAACGACGAATCCATCCATATACTGGAATGATTCCTCGGGAATATATTCCCTGTATATGTTAAACAAACACATTTTCGTCGACTTCGAGGCATATACATGGTCCGAGATCGAAACTTGACTGTCAGTGGACTGCTATAAGTCGGAAACTTCGTAAGAACGACGAATCCAGCCATATACTGGAAAGATTCCTCAATAATATATTCCCTGTATATGTTAAACAAACACATTTTCGTCGACTTCGAGGCATATACATGGTCCGAGATCGAAACTTGACTGTCAGTGGACTGCTATAAGTCGGAAACTTCGTAAGAACGACGAATTCAGCCATATACTAGAATGATTCCTCAGGAATATATTCCTTGTATATGTTAAACAAACACATTTTCGTCGACTTCGAGGCATATACCTGGTCCGATATCGAAACTTGGCGGTCAGTGGTCTGCTATAAGTCGTAAACTTCGTAAGAACGACGAATCCATCCATATACTGGAAAGATTCCTCAGTAATATATTCCCTGTATATGTTAAACATACACATTTTCGCCGACTTCGAGGCATATACTTGGTCTGATATCGAAACCTGGCGGTCAGTGGAGTGCTATAAGTCGGAAACTTCGTAAGAACGACGAATCCAGCCATATACTGGAAAGATTCCTCATGAAAATATTCCATGTATATGATAAACAGACACATTTTCGTCGACTTCGAGGCATATACCTGGTCCGATATAGAAACCTGGCGGTCAGTGGAGTGCTATAAGACGGGAACTTCGTAAGAACGACGAATCCAGCCATATACTGGAAATATTCCTCAGTAATATATTCCATGTATATATTAAACAAACACATTTTCGTCGACTTCGAGGCATATACCTGTTCCGAGATCGAAACCTGGCGGTCAGTGGACTGCTATAAGTCGGAAACTTCGTAAGAACGACGAATCCAGCCATATACTGGAAATATTCCTCAGGAATATATTCCATGTATATGTTAAACAGACACATTTTCGTCGACTTAGAGGCATATGCCTGGTCTGATATCGAAACCTGGCGGTCAGTGGACTGCTATAAGTCGGAAACTTCGTAAGAACATAGAATCCAGCCATATACTGGAAAGATTACTCAGGAATATATTCCCTGTATATGTTAAACAGACACATTTTCGTCGACTTCGAGGCATATACCTGGTCCGAGATCGAAACCTGACGGTCAATGGACTGCTATAAGTCGGAAACTTCGTAAGAACGACGAATCCAGCCATATACTGGAATGATTCCTCAGGAATATATTCCCTGTATATGTTAAACAGACACATTTTCGTCGACTTCGAGGCATATACCTGGTCCGAGATCGAAACTTGACTGTCAGTGGACTGCTATAAGTCGGAAACTTCGTAAGAACGACGAATTCAGCCATATACTAGAATGATTCCTCAGGAATATATTCCCTGTATATGTTAAACAAACACATTTTCGTCGACTTCGAGGCATATACCTGGTCCGATATCGAAACTTGGCGGTCAGTGGTCTGCTATAAGTCGTAAACTTCGTAAGAACGACGAATCCAGCCATATACTGGAAAGATTCCTCAGTAATATATTCCCTGTATATGTTAAACAGACACATTTTCGCCGACTTCGAGGCATATACTTGGTCTGATATCGAAACCTGGCGGTCAGTGGAGTGCTATAAGTCGGAAACTTCGTAAGAACGACGAATCCAGCCATATACTGGAATGATTCCTCAGGAATATATTCCCTGTATATGTTAAACAGACACATTTTCGTCGACTTCGAGGCATATACCTGGTCCAAGATCGAAACCTGACGGTCAATGGACTGCTATAAGTCGGAAACTTCGTAAGAACGACGAATCCAGCCATATACTGGAAAGATTCCTCAATAATATATTCCCTGTATATGTTAAACAAACACATTTTCGTCGACTTCGAGGCATATACATGGTCCGAGATCGAAACTTGACTGTCAGTGGACTGCTATAAGTCGGAAACTTCGTAAGAACGACGAATTCAGCCATATACTAGAATGATTCCTCAGGAATATATTCCCTGTATATGTTAAACAAACACATTTTCGTCGACTTCGAGGCATATACCTGGTCCGATATCGAAACTTGGCGGTCAGTGGTCTGCTATAAGTCGTAAACTTCGTAAGAACGACGAATCCAGCCATATACTGGAAAGATTCCTCAGTAATATATTCCCTGTATATGTTAAACAGACACATTTTCGCCGACTTCGAGGCATATACTTGGTCTGATATCGAAACCTGGCGGTCAGTGGAGTGCTATAAGTCGGAAACTTCGTAAGAACGACGAATCCAGCCATATACTGCAAAGATTCCTCATGAAAATATTCCATGTATATGATAAACAAACACATTTTCGTCGACTTCGAGGCATATACCTGGTCCGATATAGAAACCTGGCGGTCAGTGGAGTGCTATAAGACGGGAACTTCGTAAGAACGACGAATACAGCCATATACTGGAAATATTCCTCAGTAATATATTCCATGTATATGTTAAACAAACACATTTTCGTCGACTTCGAGACATATACCTGTTCCGAGATCGAAACCTGGCGGTCAGTGGACTGCTATAAGTCGGAAACTTTGTAAGAACGACGAATCCAGCCATATACTGGAAATATTCCTCAGGAATATATTCCATGTATATGTTAAACAGACACATTTTTGTCGACTTCGAGGCATATGCCTGGTCTGATATCGAAACCTGGCGGTCAGTGGACTGCTATAAGTCGGAAACTTCGTAAGAACATGGAATCCAGCCATATACTGGAAAGTTTACTCAGGAATATATTCCCTGTATATGTTAAACAGACACATTTTCGTCGACTTCGAGGCATATACCTGGTCCGAGATCGAAACCTGACGGTCAATGGACTGCTATAAGTCGGAAACTTCGTAAGAACGACGAATCCATCCATATACTGGAATGATTCCTCAGGAATATATTCCCTGTATATGTTGAACAGACACATTTTCGTCGACTTCGAGGCATATACCTGGTCCGAGATCGAAACCTGACGGTCAATGGACTGCTATAAGTCGGAAACTTCTTAAGAACGACGAATCCATCCATATACCGGAAATATTCCTCAGGAACATATTCCTTGTGTATGTTAAAAAGACACATTTTCGTCGACTTCGAGGCATATACCTGGTCTGATATCGAAGCCTGGCGGTAAGTGGACTGCTATAAGTCGGAAACTTCTTAAGAACGACGAATCCATCCATATACCGGAAATATTCCTCAGGAATATATTCCCTGTATATGTTAAACAGACACATTTTCGTCGACTTCGAGGCGTATACCTAGTCCGAGATCGAAACCTGGCGGTCAGTGGACTGCTATAAGTCGGAAACTTCGTAAGAACGACGAATCCAGCGATATACTGGAAAGATTCCTCAGGAATATATTCCTTGTATATGTTAAAAAGACATATTTTCGTCGACTTCGAGGCATATACCTGGTCTGATATCGAAGCCTGACGGTAAGTGGACTGCTATAAGTCGGAAACTTCGTAAGAACGACGAATCCAGCAATATACTGGAAAGATTCCTCATGAATATATTCTCTGTATATGTTAAACAAACACATTTTCGTCGACTTCGAGGCATATACCTGGTCCGAGATCGAAACCTGGCGGTCAGTGGACTGCTATAAGTCGGAAACTTCGTAAGAACGACGAATCCAGCCATATACTGGAAAGATTCCTCAATAATATATTCCCTGTATATGTTAAACAAACACATTTTCGTCGACTTCGAGGCATATACATGGTCCGAGATCGAAACTTGACTGTCAGTGGACTGCTATAAGTCGGAAACTTCGTAAGAACGACGAATTCAGCCATATACTAGTATGATTCCTCAGGAATATATTCCCTGTATATGTTAAACAAACACATTTTCGTCGACTTCGAGGCATATACCTGGTCCGAGATCGAAACTTGGCGGTCAGTGGTCTGCTATAAGTCGTAAACTTCGTAAGAACGACGAATCCAGCCATATACTGGAAAGATTCCTCAGTAATATATTCCCTATATATGTTAAACAAACACATTTTCGTCGACTTCGAGGCATATACCTGGTCCGATATAGAAACCTGGCGGTCAGTGGACTGCTATAAGTCGGAAACTTCGTAAGAACGACGAATCCAGCCATATACTAGAAAGATTCCTCATGAAAATATTCCATGTATATGATAAACAGACACATTTTCGTCGACTTCGAGGCATATACCTGTTCCGAGATCGAAACCTGGCGGTCAGTGGACTGCTATAAGACGGGAACTTCGTAAGAACGACGAATCAAGCCATATACTGGAAAGATTCCTCATGAATATATTCCATGTATATGTTAAACAGACACATTTTCGTCGACTTCGAGGCATATGCCTGGTCCGATATCGAAACCTGGCGGTCAGTGGACTGCTATAAGTCGGAAATTTCATAAGAACGACGAATCCAGCCATATACTGGAAAGATTCCTCAGGAATATATTCCTGTATATGTTAAACAGACACATTTTCGTCGACTTCGAGGCATATACCTGGTCCGAGATCGAAACCTGGCGGTAAGTGGACTGCTATAAGACGGGAACTTCGTAAGAACGACGAATCCATCCATATACTGGAATGATTCCTCAGGAATATATTCCCTGTATATGTTAAACAAACACATTTTCGTCGACTTCGAGGCATATACATGGTCCGAGATCGAAACTTGACTGTCAGTGGACTGCTATAAGTCGGAAACTTCGTAAGAACGACGAATCCAGCCATATACTGGAAAGATTCCTCAATAATATATTCCCTGTATATGTTAAACAAACACATTTTCGTCGACTTCGAGGCATATACATGGTCTGAGATCGAAACTTGACTGTCAGTGGACTGCTATAAGTCGGAAACTTCGTAAGAATGACGAATTCAGCCATATACTAGAATGATTCCTCAGGAATATATTCCCTGTGTATGTTAAACAGACACATTTTCGTCGACTTCGAGGCATATGCCTGGTCCGATATCGAAACCTGGCGGTCAGTGGACTGCTATAAGTCGGAAACTTCGTAAGAACAACGAATCCAGCCATATACTGGAATGATTCCTCAGGAATATATTCCCTGTATATGTTAAACAAACACATTTTTGTCGACTTCGAGGCATATACCTGGTCCGAGATCGAAACCTGGCGGTCAGTGGACTGCTATAAGTCGGAAATTTCATAAGAACGACGAATCCAGCCATATACTGGAAAGATTCCTCAGGAATATATTCCTGTATATGTTAAACAGACACATTTTCGTCGACTTCGAGGCATATACCTGGTCCGAGATCGAAACCTGGCGGTAAGTGGACTGCTATAAGTCGGAAACTTCGTAAGAACGACGAATCCAACCATACACTGGAAAGATTCCTCAGGAATATATTCCTGTATATGTTAAACAGACACATTTTCGTCGACTTCGAGGCATATGCCTGGTCCGATATCGAAACCTGACGGTCAGTAGACTGCTATAAGTCGGAAACTTCGTAAGAACGACGAATCCAGCGATATACTGGAAAGATTCCTCAGGAATATATTCCTTGTATGTGTTAAACAGACACATTTTCGCCAACTTCGAGGCATATACTTGGTCCGATATAGAAACCTGGCGGTCAGTGGAGTGCTATAAGTCGAAAACTTCGTAAGAACGACGAATCCAGCCATATACTGGAAAGATTCCTCATGAAAATATTCCATGTATATGATAAACAGACACATTTTCGTCGACTTCGAGGCATATACCTGTTCCGAGATCGAAACCTGGCGGTCAGTGGACTGCTATAAGACGGGAACTTCGTAAGAACGACGAATCCATCCATATACTGGAAATATTCCTCAGGAATATATTCCATGTATATGTTAAACAAACACGTTTTCGTCGACTTAGAGGCATATGCCTGGTCCGATATCGAAACCTGGCGGTCAGTGGACTGCTATAAGTCGGAAACTTCGTAAGAACGACGAATCCAGCCATATACTGGAATAATTCCTCAGGAATATATTCCCTGTATATGTTAAACAGACACATTTTCGTCGACTTCGAGGCATATACCTGGTCTGATATCGAAACCTGGCGGTCAGTGGACTGCTATAAGTCGAAAACTTCGTAAGAACATAGAATCCAGCCATATACTGGAAAGATTACTCAGGAATATATTCCCTGTATATGTTAAACAGACACATTTTCGTCGACTTCGAGGCATATACCTGGTCCGAGATCGAAACCTGACGGTCAATGGACTGCTATAAGTCGGAAACTTCGTAGGAACGACGAATCCAGCCATATACTGGAAAGATTCCTCAAGAATATATTCCCTGTATATGTTAAACAAACACATTTTCGTCGACTTCGAGGCATATACATGGTCCGAGATCGAAACTTGACTGTCAGTGGACTGCTATAAGTCGGAAACTTCGTAAGAACGAAGAATCCATCCATATATCGGAAATATTCCTCAGGAATATATTCCCTGTATATGTTAAACAAACACATTTTCGTCGACTTCGAGGCATATACCTGGTCCGAGATCGAAACCTGGCGGTCAGTGGACTGCTATAAGTCGGAAACTTCGTAAGAACGACGAATCCATCCATATACTGGAAAGATTCCTCAAGAATATATTCCCTGTATATGTTAAACAAACATATTTTCGTCGACTTCGAGGCATATACATGGTTCGAGATCGAAACTTGACTGTCAGTGGATTGCTATAAGTCGGAAACTTCGAAAGAACGACGAATCCATCCATATACTAGAAGGATTCTTCAGGAATATATTCCATGTATATGTTAAACAAACACATTTTCGTCGACTTCGAGGCATATACCTGGTCCGAGATCGAAACTTGGCGGTCAGTGGTCTGCTATAAGTCGGAAACTTCGTAAGAACGACGAATCCAGCCATATACTGGAAAAATTCCTCAGGAATATAATCCCTGTATATGTTAAACAGACACATTTCCGTCGACTTATTTGCATATACCTGGTCCGAGATCGAAACCTGGCGGTCAGTGGACTGTTATAAGTCGGAAACTACGTAAGAACGACGAATCCAGCCATATACTGGAAAAATTCCTCAGGAATATATTCCTTGTATATGTTAAAAAGACACATTTTCGTCGACTTCGAGGCATAAACATGGTCCGAGATCGAAACCTAGCGGTCAGTGGACTGTTATAAGTCAGAAAATTCGTAAGAACGTCGAATCTAACCATATATTGGAAAGATTCCTCAGGAATATATTCCCTGTATATGTTAAACAGACACATTTTCGTCGACTTCGGGGCATATGCCTTGTCCGATACCTGGCGATCAGTGGACTGCTATAAGTCGGGAACTTCGTAAGAACGACGAATCCAGCCATATACTGATATGATTCCTCAGTAATATATTCCCTGTATATGTTAAAAAGACACATTTTCGTCGACTTCGAGGCATATACCTGGTCCGAGATCGAAACTTGGCGGTCAGTAGACTGCTATAAGTCGGAAACTTCGTAAGAACGACGAATCCAGCCATATACTGGAAATATTCCTGAGGAATATATTCCCTATATATGTTAAACAGACACATTTACGTCGAATTCGAGGCATATACATGGTCCGAGATCGAAACCCGGCTGTCAGTGGACTGCTATAAGACGAAAACTTCATAAGAACGACGAATCCAACCATATACTGGAAAGATTCCTCAGGAATATATTCCCTAAATATGTTAAACAGACACATTTTCGTCGACTTCGAGGCATATACCTGGTCCGAGATCGAAAACTGGCGGTCAGTGGACTGCTATAAGTCGGAAAGTTCGTAAGAACGACGAATCCAACCATATACTGGAATGATTCCTCAGGAATATATTCCCTGTATATGTTAAACAGACACATTTTCGTCGACTTCGAGGCATATACCTGGTCTGATATCGAAACCTTGAGGTCAGTGGACTGCTATAAGTCGGAAACTTCGTAAGAACATAGAATCCAGCCATATACTGGAAAGATTCCTCAGGAATTTACTCCCTGTATATGTTAAACAGACACATTTTCGTCGACTTCGAGGCATATACCTGGTCCAAGATCGAAACCTGACGGTCAGTGGACTGCTATAAGTCGGAAACTTCGTAAGAACGACGTATCCAGCTTTATACTGGAATGATTCCTCAGGAATATATTCCCTGTATATGTAAAAAGGCAAATTTTTGTCGACTTCGAGGCATATACCTGGTCTGATATCGAAGCCTGGCAGTAATTGGACTGCTATAAGTCGGAAACTTCGTAAGAAAGACGAATCCAGCCATATACCGGAAATATTCCTCAGGAATATATTCCATGTATATGTTAAACAGACACATTTTCGTCGACTTCGAGGCATATACCTGGCCCGAGATCGAAACCTTGCGGTCAGTGGACTTCTATAAGTCGGAAACTTCGTAAGAACGACGAATCCTGCCATATACTGGAAAGATTCCTCATGAATATATTCCCTGTATATGTTAAAAAGACACATTTTCGTCGACTTCGAGGCATATACCTGGTCTGATATCGAAGCCTGGAGGTAAGTGGACTGCTATAAGTCGGAAACTTCGTAAGAACGACAAATCCATCCATATACCGGAAATATTCCTCAGGAATATATTCCCTGTATATGTTAAACAGACACATTTTCGTCGACTTCGAGGCGTATACCTGGTCCGAGATCGAAACCTGGCGGTCAGTGGACTGTTATAAGTCGGACACTTCGTAAGAATGACAAATCCAACAATATACTGGAAAGATTCCTCATGAATATATTCTCTGTATATGTTAAACAAACACATTTTCGTCGACTTCGAGGCATATACCTGGTCCGAGATCGAAACTTGGCGGTCAGTGGTCTGCTATAAGTCGGAAACTTCGTAAGAACGACTAATCCAGCCATATACTGGAAAGATTCCTCAGGAATATATTCCCTGTATATGTTAATCAGACACATTTTCGTCGACTTCTTTGCATATACCTGGTATGAGATCGAAACCTGGCGGTCAGTGGACTGTTATAAGTCGGAAACTACGTAAGAACGACGAATCCAGCCATATACTGGAAAAAATCCTCAGAAATATATTCCTTGTATATGTTAAACAGACACATTTTCGTCGACTTCGAGGCATATACATGGTCCGAGATCGAAAACTAGCGGTCAGTGGACTGTTATAAGTCAGAAACTTCGTAAGAACGTCGAATCCAACCATATACTGGAAAGATTCCTCAGGAATATATTCCCTGTATATGTTAAACAGACAAATTTTCGTCGACTTCGAGGAATATGCCTGGTCCGATATCGAAACCTGGCGGTCAGTGGACTGCTATAAGTCGGAAACTTCGTAAGAACGACGAATCCAACCATATACTGGAATGATTCCTCAGTAATATATTCCCTGTATATGATAAACAGACACATTTTCGTCGACTTCGAGGCATATACCTGGTCCGAGATCGAAACTTGGCGGTCAGTAGACTGCTATAAGTCGGAAACTTCGTAAGAACGACGAATCCAACCATATACCGGAAATATTCCTCAGGAATATATTCCCTGTATATGTTAAACAGACACATTTTCGTCGACTTCGAGGCATATACCTGGTCCGAGATCGAAACCCGGCGGTCAGTGGACTGCTATAAGACGGAAACTTCATAAGAACGACGAATTCAACCATATACTGGAAAGATACCTCATGAATATATTCCCTAAATATGTTAAACAGACACATTTTCTTCGACTTCGTGGCATATACCTGGTCCGAGATCGAAACCTGGTGGTCAGTGGACTTCTATAAGTCGGAAAGTTCGTAAGAACGACGATTCCAGCCATATACTGGAAAGATTCCTCATGAATATATTCTCTGTATATGTTAAATAGACACATTTTCGTCGACTTCGAGGCATATACCTGGTCCGAGATCGAAACCCGGCGGTCAGTGGACTGCTATAAGACGGAAACTTCGTAAGAACGACGAATCCAACCATATACTGGAAAGATTCCTCAAGAATATATTCCCTAAATATGTTAAACAAACACATTTTCGTCGACTTCGAGGCATATACCTGGTCCGAGTTCGAAAACTGGCGGTCAGTGGACTGATATAAGTCGGAAAGTTCGTAAGAACGACGAATCCAACCATACACTGGAAATATTCCTCAGGAATATATTCCTGTATATGTTAAACAGACACATTTTCGTCGACTTCGAGGCATATGCCTGGTCCGATATCGAAACCTGACGGTCAGTAGACTGCTATAAGTCGGAAACTTCGTAAGAACGACGAATCCAGCGATATACTGGAAAGATTCCTCAGGAATATATTCCTTGTATGTGTTAAACAGACACATTTTCGCCGACTTCGAGGCATATACTTGGTCCGATATAGAAACCTGGCGGTCAGTGGAGTGCTATAAGTCGAAAACTTCGTAAGAACGACGAATCCAGCCATATACTGGAAAGATTCCTCATGAAAATATTCCATGTATATGATAAACAGACACATTTTCGTCGACTTCGAGGCATATACCTGTTCCGAGATCGAAACCTGGCGGTCAGTGGACTGCTATAAGACGGGAACTTCGTAAGAACGACGAATCCATCCATATACTGGAAATATTCCTCAGGAATATATTCCATGTATATGTTAAACAAACACGTTTTCGTCGACTTAGAGGCATATGCCTGGTCCGATATCGAAACCTGGCGGTCAGTGGACTGCTATAAGTCGGAAACTTCGTAAGAACGACGAATCCAACCATATACTGGAATAATTCCTCAGGAATATATTCCCTGTATATGTTAAACAGACACATTTTCGTCGACTTCGAGGCATATACCTGGTCTGATATCGAAACCTGGCGGTCAGTGGACTGCTATAAGTCGAAAACTTCGTAAGAACATAGAATCCAACCATATACTGGAAAGATTACTCAGGAATATATTCCCTGTATATGTTAAACAGACACATTTTCGTCGACTTCGAGGCATATACCTGGTCCGAGATCGAAACCTGACGGTCAATGGACTGCTATAAGTCGGAAACTTCGTAGGAACGACGAATCCAGCCATATACTGGAAAGATTCCTCAAGAATATATTCCCTGTATATGTTAAACAAACACATTTTCGTCGACTTCGAGGCATATACATGGTCCGAGATCGAAACTTGACTGTCAGTGGACTGCTATAAGTCGGAAACTTCGTAAGAACGAAGAATCCATCCATATATCGGAAATATTCCTCAGGAATATATTCCCTGTATATGTTAAACAAACACATTTTCGTCGACTTCGAGGCATATACCTGGTCCGAGATCGAAACCTGGCGGTCAGTGGACTGCTATAAGTCGGAAACTTCGTAAGAACGACGAATCCATCCATATACTGGAAAGATTCCTCAAGAATATATTCCCTGTATATGTTAAACAAACATATTTTCGTCGACTTCGAGGCATATACATGGTTCGAGATCGAAACTTGACTGTCAGTGGATTGCTATAAGTCGGAAACTTCGAAAGAACGACGAATCCATCCATATACTAGAAGGATTCTTCAGGAATATATTCCCTGTATATGTTAAACAAACACATTTTCGTCGACTTCGATGCATATACCTGGTCCGAGATCGAAACTTGGCGGTCAGTGGTCTGCTATAAGTCGGAAACTTCGTAAGAACGACGAATCCAGCCATATACTGGAAACATTCCTCAGGAATATAATCCCTGTATATGTTAAACAGACACATTTCCGTCGACTTATTTGCATATACCTGGTCCGAGATCGAAACCTGGCGGTCAGTGGACTGTTATAAGTCGGAAACTACGTAAGAACGACGAATCCAGCCATATACTGGAAAAATTCCTCAGGAATATATTCCTTGTATATGTTAAAAAGACACATTTTCGTCGACTTCGAGGCATAAACATGGTCCGAGATCGAAACCTAGCGGTCAGTGGACTGTTATAAGTCAGAAAATTCGTAAGAACGTCGAATCTAACCATATATTGGAAAGATTCCTCAGGAATATATTCCCTGTATATGTTAAACAGACACATTTTCGTCGACTTCGGGGCATATGCCTGGTCCGATACCTGGCGATCAGTGGACTGCTATAAGTCGGGAACTTCGTAAGAACGACGAATCCAGCCATATACTGGAATGATTCCTCAGTAATATATTCCCTGTATATGTTAAAAAGACACATTTTCGTCGACTTCGAGGCATATACCTGGTCCGAGATCGAAACTTGGCGGTCAGTAGACTGCTATAAGTCGGAAACTTCGTAAGAACGACGAATCCAGCCATATACTGGAAATATTCCTGAGGAATATATTCCCTATATATGATAAACAGACACATTTACGTCGAATTCGAGGCATATACATGGTCCGAGATCGAAACCCGGCTGTCAGTGGACTGCTATAAGACGAAAACTTCATAAGAACGACGAATCCAACCATATACTGGAAAGATTCCTCAGGAATATATTTCCTAAATATGTTAAACAGACACATTTTCGTCGACTTCGAGGCATATACCTGGTCCGAGATCGAAAACTGGCGGTCAGTGGACTGCTATAAGTCGGAAAGTTCGTAAGAACGACGAATCCAACCATATACTGGAATGATTCCTCAGGAATATATTCCCTGTATATGTTAAACAGACACATTTTCGTCGACTTCGAGGCATATACCTGGTCTGATATCGAAACCTTGAGGTCAGTGGACTGCTTTAAGTCGGAAACTTCGTAAGAACATAGAATCCAGCCATATACTGGAAAGATTCCTCAGGAATTTACTCCCTGTATATGTTAAACAGACACATTTTCGTCGACTTCGAGGCATATACCTGGTCCAAGATCGAAACCTGACGGTCAGTGGACTGCTATAAGTCGGAAACTTCGTAAGAACGACGTATCCAGCTTTATACTGGAATGATTCCTCAGGAATATATTCCCTGTATATGTAAAAAGGCAAATTTTTGTCGACTTCGAGGCATATACCTGGTCTGATATCGAAGCCTGGCAGTAATTGGACTGCTATAAGTCGGAAACTTCGTAAGAAAGACGAATCCAGCCATATACCGGAAATATTCCTCAGGAATATATTCCATGTATATGTTAAACAGACACATTTTCGTCGACTTCGAGGTATATACCTGGCCCGAGATCGAAACCTTGCGGTCAGTGGACTTCTATAAGTCGGAAACTTCGTAAGAACGACGAATCCAGCCATATACTGGAAAGATTCCTCATGAATATATTCCCTGTATATGTTAAAAAGACACATTTTCGTCGACTTCGAGGCATATACCTGGTCTGATATCGAAGCCTGGAGGTAAGTGGACTGCTATAAGTCGGAAACTTCGTAAGAACGACAAATCCATCCATATACCGGAAATATTCCTCAGGAATATATTCCCTGTATATGTTAAACAGACACATTTTCGTCGACTTCGAGGCGTATACCTGGTCCGAGATCGAAACCTGGCGGTCAGTGGACTGTTATAAGTCGGAAACTTCGTAAGAATGACAAATCCAACAATATACTGGAAAGATTCCTCATGAATATATTCTCTGTATATGTTAAACAAACACATTTTCGTCGACTTCGAGGCATATACCTGGTCCGAGATCGAAACTTGGCGGTCAGTGGTCTGCTATAAGTCGGAAACTTCGTAAGAACGACTAATCCAGCCATATACTGGAAAGATTCCTCAGGAATATATTCCATGTATATGTTAATCAGACACATTTTCGTCGACTTCTTTGCATATACCTGGTCCGAGATCGAAACCTGGCGGTCAGTGGACTGTTATAAGTCGGAAACTACGTAAGAACGACGAATCCAGCCATATACTGGAAAAAATCCTCAGAAATATATTCCTTGTATATGTTAAACAGACACATTTTCGTCGACTTCGAGGCATATACATGGTCCGAGATCGAAAACTAGCGGTCAGTGGACTGTTATAAGTCAGAAACTTCGTAAGAACGTCGAATCCAACCATATACTGGAAAGATTCCTCAGGAATATATTCCCTGTATATGTTAAACAGATAAATTTTCGTCGACTTCGAGGAATATGCCTGGTCCGATATCGAAACCTGGCGGTCAGTGGACTGCTATAAGTCGGAAACTTCGTAAGAACGACGAATCCAACCATATACTGGAATGATTCCTCAGTAATATATTCCCTGTATATGATAAACAGACACATTTTCGTCGACTTCGAGGCATATACCTGGTCCGAGATCGAAACTTGGCGGTCAGTAGACTGCTATAAGTCGGAAACTTCGTAAGAACGACGAATCCAACCATATACCGGAAATATTCCTCAGGAATATATTCCCTGTATATGTTAAACAGACACATTTTCGTCGACTTCGAGGCATATACCTGGTCCGAGATCGAAACCCGGCGGTCAGTGGACTGCTATAAGTCGGAAACTTCATAAGAACGACGAATCCAACCATATACTGGAAAGATACCTCAGGAATATATTCCCTAAATATGTTAAACAAACACATTTTCTTCGACTTCGTGGCATATACCTGGTCCGAGATCGAAACCTGGTGGTCAGTGGACTGCTATAAGTCGGAAAGTTCGTAAGAACGACGATTCCAGCCATATACTGGAAAGATTCCTCATGAATATATTCTCTGTATATGTTAAATAGACACATTTTCGTCGACTTCGAGGCATATACCTGGTCCGAGATCGAAACCCGGCGGTCAGTGGACTGCTATAAGACGGAAACTTCGTAAGAACGACGAATCCAACCATATACTGGAAAGATTCCTCAAGAATATATTCCCTAAATATGTTAAACAAACACATTTTCGTCGACTTCGAGGCATATACCTGGTCCGAGATCGAAAACTGGCGGTCAGTGGACTGATATAAGTCGGAAAGTTCGTAAGAACGACGAATCCAACCATATACTGGAAAGATTCCCCAGGAATATATTCCATGTATATGTTAAACAGACACATTTTCGTCGACTTCGAGGCATATACCTGGTCTGATATCGAAACCTGGAGGTCAGTGGACTGCTATAAGTCGGAAACTTCGTAAGAACCTAGAATCCAGCCATA
Source organism: Papaver somniferum (assembly GCF_003573695.1). Classification (NCBI taxonomy): domain Eukaryota; kingdom Viridiplantae; phylum Streptophyta; class Magnoliopsida; order Ranunculales; family Papaveraceae; genus Papaver; species Papaver somniferum. The sequence continues at coordinate 436,833 of NW_020621603.1, read as the reverse complement.
TACTGGAAAGATTCCTCAGGAATTTACTCCCTGTATATGTTAAACAGACATATTTTCGTCGACTTCGAGGCATATACCTGGTCCGAGATCGAAACCTGACGGTCAGTGGACTGCTATAAGTCGGAAACTTCGTAAGAACGACGAATCCAGCCATATAATAAAATGATTCCTCAGGAATATATTCCATATATATGTTAAACAGACACATTTTCGTCGACTTCGAGGCATATACCTGATCCGAGATCGAAACCTGGCGGTAAGTGGACTGCCATAAGTCGGAAACTTCGTAAGAACGACGAATCCAGCCATATACTGGAAAGATTCCTCTGGAATATATTCCCTGTATATGTTAAACAAACACATTTTCGTCGACTTCGAGGAATATACCTGGTCCGAGATCAAAACATGGCGGTCAGTGGACTGCTATAAGACGGAAACTTCGTAAGAACGACGAATCCAGGCATATACTGGAAATATTCCTGAGGAATATATTCCCTGTATATGATAAACAGACACATTTTCGTCGACTTCGAGGCATATACCTGGTCCGAGATCGAAACCTGGCGGTAAGTGGACAGTTATAAGTCGGAAACTTCGTAAGAAAGACAAATCCAGCCATATACTGGAAAGATTCTTCTGGAATATATTCCATGTATATGTTAAACAGACACATTTTCGTTGACTTCGAGGCATATACCTGGTCCGAGATCGAAACCTAGCGGTCAGTAGACTGCTATAAGTCGGAAACTTCGTAAGAACGACGAATCCAGCCATATACTGGAAAGATTCCCCAGGAATATATTCCATGTATATGTTTAACAAACACATTTTTGTCGACTTCGAGGCATCTACCTGGTCCGAGATCGAAACCTAGCGGTCAGTGGACTGCTATAAGTCGGAAAGTTCGTAAGAACGACGAATCCATCCATATACTGGAAAGATTCCTCAAGAATATATTCCATGTATATGTTAAACAAACACATTTTCGTCGACTTCGAGGCAAATACCTGGTCCGAGATCGAAACCTGGCAGTCAGTGGACTGCTATAAGTCAGAACCTTCATAAGAACGACGAATCCAGCCATATACTGGAAAGATTCCTCAGGAATATATTCCTGTATATGTTAAACAGACACATTTTCGTCGACTTCGAGGCATATACCTGGTACGAGATCGAAACCTGGCGGTAAGTGGACTGCTATAAGTCGGAAACTTCGTAAGAACGACGAATCCAGCCATATACTGGAAAGATTGCTCTGGAATATATTCCCTATATATGTTAAACAAACACATTTTCGTCGACTTCGAGGCATATACCTGGTCCGAGATCGAAACCTGGCGGTCTGTGGACTGCTATAAGTCGCTTACTTCGTAAGAAAGACGAATCCAACCATATACTGGAAAGATTCCTCAGGAATATATTCTCTGTATATGTTAAACAGACACATTTTCATCGACTTCGAGGTATATACCTGGTCCGAGATCGAAACCTGACGGTCAGTAGATTGCTATAAGTTGGAAACTTCGTAAGAACGACGAATCCAGCGATATACTGGAAAGATTCCTCAGGAATATATTCCATGTATATGTTAAACAGACACATTTTCGCCGACTTCGAGGCATATACCTGGTCCGATATTGAAACCTGGCGGTCAGTGGACTGCTATAAGTCGGAAACTTCGTAAGAATGACGAATCCCGCCATATACTGGAAAGATTCCTCATGAAAATATTCCATGTATATGATAAACAGACACATTTTCATCGACTTCGAGGCATATACCTGGTCCGAGATCGAAACCTGGCGGTCAGTGGACCTCTATAAGTCGGAAACTTCGTAAGAACGACGAATCCAGCAATATACTGGAAAGATTCCTCATAAATATATTCTCTATATATGTTAAACAAACACATTTTCGTCGACTTCGAGGCATATACCTGGTCCGAGATCGAAACCTGACGGTCAGTGGACTGCTATAAGTCGGAAACTTCGTAAGAACGACGAATCCAGCCTTATACTGGAATGATTCCTCAGGAATATATTCTTTGTATATGTTAAAAAGACACATTTTCGTCGACTTCGAGGCATATACCTGGTCTGATATCGAAGCCTGGCGGTAATTGGACTGCTATAATTCGGAAACTTCGTAAGAACGACGAATCCATCCATATACCGAAAATGTTCCTCAGGAATATATACCCTGTATATGTTAAACAGACACATTTTCGTCGACTTCGAGGCGTATACCTGGCCGGAGATCGAAACCTGGCGGTCAGTGGACTTCTATAAGTCGGAAACTTCGTAAGAACGGCGAATCCAGCCATATACCGGAAATGTTCCTCAGGAATATATTCCCTGTATATGTTAAACAAACACATTTTCGTCGACTTCGAGGCATATACCTGGTCCGAGATCGAAACCTGGCGGTCAGTGGACTGCTATAAATCGGAAACTTCGTAAGAACGACGAATCCATCCATATACTCGAAAGATTCTTCAAGAATATATTCCCTGTATATATTAAACAAACACATTTTCGTCGACTTCGAGGCATATACATGGTCCGAGATCGAAACTTGACTGTCAGTGGACTGCTATAAGTCGCAAACTTCGTAAGAACGACGAATCCAGCCATATACTAGAATGATTCCTCAGGAATATATTCCCTGTATATGTCAAACAAACACATTTTCGTCGACTTCGAGGCATATACCTGGTCCGAGATCGAAATTTGGTGGTCAGTGGTCTGTTATAAGTCGTAAACTTCGTAAGAAAGTCGAATCCATCCATATACTGGAAAGATTCCTCAGGAATATATTCCCTGTATATGTTAAACAGACACATTTTCGTCGACTTCTTTGCATATACCTGGTCCGAAATCGAAACCTGGCGGTCAGTGGACTGTTATAAGTCGGAAACTATGTAAGAACGACGAATCCAGCCATAAACTGGAAAGATTCCTCAGGAATATATTCCTTGTATATGTTAAACAGACACATTTTCGTCGACTTCGAGGCATATACATGGTCCGAGATCGAAACCTAGCGGTTAGTGGACTGTTATAAGTCAGAAACTTCGTAAGAACGACGAATCCAACCATATACTGGAAAGATTCCTCAAGAATATATTCCCTGTATATGTTAAACAAATACATTTTCGTCGACTTCGAGGCATATACATGGTCCGAGATTGAAACTTGACTGTCAGTAGACTGCTATAAGTCGGAAACTTCATAAGAACGACGAATCCAGCCATATACTAGAATGATTCCTCAGGAATATATTCCATGTATATGTTAAACAAACACATTTTCGTCGACTTCGAGGCATATACATGGTCCGAGATCGAAACCTGGCGGTCAGTGGACTGCTATAAGTCGGAAACTTCGTAAGAACGACGAATCCAGTCATATACTAGAATGATTCCTCAGGAATATATTCCCTGTATATGTTAAACAAACACATTTTCGTCGACTTCGAGGCATATACCTGGTCCGAGATCGAAACCTGGCGGTCAGTGGAATGTTATAAGTCGGAAACTACGTAAGAACGACGAATCCAGCCATATACTGGAAAGATTCCTCAGGAATATATTCCTTGTATATGTTAAACAGATACATTTTCGTCGACTTCGAGGCATATACCTAGTCCGAGATCGAAACCTGGCGGTCAGTGGACTGTTATAAGTCTCTTACTTCGTAAGAAAGACGAATCTAACCATATACTGGAAAGATTCCTCAGGAATATATTCTCTGTATATGTTAAACAGACACATTTTCGTCGACTTCGAGGTATATACCTGGTCCGAGATCGAAACCTGACGTTCAGTAGACCGCTATAAGTCGGAAACTTCGTAAGAACGACGAATCCAGCGATATACTGGAAAGATTCCTCAGGAATATATTCCCTGTATATGTTAAACAGACACAATTTCGTCGACTTCAAGGCGTATACCTGGTTCGAGATCGAAACCTGGAGGTCAGTGGACTGCTATAAGTCGGAAACTTCGTAAGAACGATGAATCCAGCAATATACTGGAAAGATTCCTCATGAATATATTCTCTGTATATGTTAAACAAACACATTTTCGTCGACTTCGAGGCATATACCTGGTCCGAGATCGAAACCTGGCGGTCAGTGGACTGCTATAAGTCGGAAACTTCGTAAGAACGACGAATCCATCCATATACTGGAAAGATTCCTCAAGAATATATTCCCTGTATATGTTAAACAAACACATTTTCGTCAACTTCGAGGCATATACCTGGTCCGAGATCGAAACTTGGTGGTCAGTGGTCTGCTATAAGTCGTAAACTTCGTAAGAAAATCGAATCCATCCATATACTGGAAATATTCCTCAGGAATATATTCCCTGTATATGTTAAACAGACACATTTTCGTCGACTTCTTTGTATATACCTGGTCCGAGATCGAAACCTGGCGGTCAGTGGACTGTTATAAGTCGGAAACTATGTAAGAACGACGAATCCAGCCATATACTGGAAAGATTCCTCAGGAATATATTCCTTGTATATGTTAAACAGACACATTTTCGTCGACTTCGAGGCATATACATGGTCCGAGATCGAAACCTAGCGGTTAGTGGACTGTTATAAGTCGGAAACTTCGTAAGAACGACGAATCCAACCATATACTGGAAAGATTGCTCTGGAATATATTCCCTGTATATGTTAAACAGACACATTTTCGTCGACTACGATGCATATACCTGGTCCGAGATCGAAACCTGGCGGTCAGTGGACTGCTATAAATCGCTTACTTCGTAAGAAAGACGAATCCAACCGTATACTGGAAAGATTCCTCAGTAATATATTCTCTGTATATGTTAAACAAACACATTTTCGTCGACTTCGAGGCATATACATGGTCCGAGATCAAAACTTGACTGTCAGTGGACTGCTATAAGTCGGAAACTTCGTAAGAACGACGAATCCAGCCATATACTGGAATTATTCCTCAGGAATATATTCTTTGTATATGTTAAAAAGACACATTTTCGTCGACTTCGAGGCATATACCTGGTCTGATATCGAAGCCTGGCGGTAACTGGACTGCTATAAGTCGGAAACTTCGTAAGAACGACGAATCCAGTCATATACCGGAAATATTCCTCAGGAATATATTCCCTGTATATGTTAAACATACACATTTTCGTCGACTTCGAGGCGTATACCTGGTCCGAGATCGAAACTTGGCGGTCAATGGACTGCTATAAGTCGGAAACTTCGTAAGAACGACGAATCCATCAATATACTGGAAAGATTCCTCATGAATATATTCTCTGTATATGTTAAACAAACACATTTTCGTCGACTTCGAGGCATATACCTGGTCCGAGATCGAAACCTGGCGGTCTGTGGACTGCTATAAGTCGGAAACTTTGTAAGAACGACGAATCCAGCCATATACTGGAAAGATTCCTCAAGAATATATTCCCTGTATATGTTAAACAAACACATTTTCGTCGACTTCGAGGCATATACATGGTCCGAGATCGAAATTTGACTGTCAGTAGACTGCTATAAGCCGGAAACTTCGTAAGAACGACGAATCCAGCCATATACTAGAATGATTCCTCAGGAATATATTCCATGTATATGTTAAACAAACACATTTTCGTCGACTTCGAGGCATATACATGGTCCGAGATCGAAACCTGGCGGTCAGTGGACTGCTATAAGTCGGAAACTTCGTAAGAACGACGAATCCAGCCATATACTGGAATGATTCCTCAGGAATATATTCCCTGTATATGTTAAACAAACACATTTTCGTCGACTTCGAGGCATATACCTGGTCCGAGATCGAAACCTGGCGGTCAGTGGAATGTTATAAGTCGGAAACTACGTAAGAACGACGAATCCAGCCATATACTGGAAAGATTCCTCAGGAATATATTCCCTGTATATGTTAAACAGACACATTTTCGTCGACTTCGAGGCATATACCTGGTCCGAGATCGAAACCTGGCGGTCAGTGGACTGTTATAAGTCGCTTACTTCGTAAGAAAGACGAATCTAACCATATACTGGAAAGATTCCTCAGGAATATATTCTCTGTATATGTTAAACAGACACATTTACGTCGACTTCGAGGTATATACCTGGTCCGAGATCGAAACCTGACGGTCAGTAGACCGCTATAAGTCGGAAACTTCGTAAGAACGACGAATCCAGCGATATACTGGAAAGATTCCTCAGGAATATATTCCCTGTATATGTTAAACAGACACATTTTCGTCGACTTCAAGGCGTATACCTGGTCCGAGATCGAAACCTGGCGGTCAGTGGACTGCTATAAGTCGGAAACTTCGTAAGAACGACGAATCCAGCAATATACTGGAAAGATTCCTCATGAATATATTCTCTGTATATGTTAAACAAACACATTTTCGTCGACTTCGAGGCATATACCTGGTCCGAGATCGAAACCTGGCAGTCAGTGGAATGTTATAAGTCGGAAACTACGTAAGAACGACGAATCCAGCCATATACTGGAAAGATTCCTCAGGAATATATTCCCTGTATATGTTAAACAGACACATTTTCGTCGACTTCGAGGCATATACCTGGTCCGAGATCGAAACCTGGCGGTCAGTGGAATGTTATAAGTCGGAAACTACGTAAGAACGACGAATCCAACCATATACTGGAAAGATTCCTCAGGAATATATTCCCTGTATATGTTAAACAAACACATTTTCGTCGACTTCGAGGCATATACCTGGTCCGAGATCGAAACCTGGCGGTCAGTGGACTGTTATAAGTCGGTTACTTCGTAAGAAAGACGAATCTAACCATATACTGGAAAGATTCCTCAGGAATATATTCTCTGTATATGTTAAACAGACACATTTTCGTCGACTTCGAGGTATATACCTGGTCCGAGATCGAAACCTGACGGTCAGTAGACCGCTATAAGTCGGAAACTTCGTAAGAACGACGAATCCAGCGATATACTGGAAAGATTCCTCAGGAATATATTCCCTGTATATGTTAAACAGACACATTTTCGTCGACTTCAAGGCGTATACCTGGTCCGAGATCGAAACCTGGCGGTCAGTGGACTGCTATAAGTCGGAAACTTCGTAAGAACGACGAATCCAGCAATATACTGGAAAGATTCCTCATGAATATATTCTCTGTATATGTTAAACAAACACATTTTCGTCGACTTCGAGGCATATACCTGGTCCGAGATCGAAACCTGGCAGTCAGTGGAATGTTATAAGTCGGAAACTACGTAAGAACGACGAATCCAGCCATATACTGGAAAGATTCCTCAGGAATATATTCCCTGTATATGTTAAACAGACACATTTTCGTCGACTTCGAGGCATATACCTGGTCCGAGATCGAAACCTGGCGGTCAGTGGACTGTTATAAGTTGCTTACTTCGTAAGAAAGACGAATCTAACCATATACTGGAAAGATTCCTCAGGAATATATTCTCTGTATATGTTAAACAGACACATTTACGTCGACTTCGAGGTATATACCTGGTCCGAGATCGAAACCTGACGGTCAGTAGACCGCTATAAGTCGGAAACTTCGTAAGAACGACGAATCCAGCGATATACTGGAAAGATTCCTCAGGAATATATTCCCTGTATATGTTAAACAGACACATTTTCGTCGACTTCAAGGCGTATACCTGGTCCGAGATCGAAACCTGGCGGTCAGTGGACTGCTATAAGTCGGAAACTTCGTAAGAACGACGAATCCAGCAATATACTGGAAAGATTCCTCATGAATATATTCTCTGTATATGTTAAACAAACACATTTTCGTCGACTTCGAGGCATATACCTGGTCCGAGATCGAAACCTGGCGGTCAGTGGACTGCTATAAGTCGGAAACTTCGTAAGAACGACGAATCCAGCCATATACTGGAAAGATTCCTCAGGAATATATTCCCTGTATATGTTAAACAGACACATTTTCGTCGACTTCGAGGCATATACTTGGTCCGAGATCGAAACCTGACGGTCAGTGGACTGCTATAAGTCGGAAACTTCGTAAGAACGACGAATCCAGCCATATACTGGAATGATTCCTCAGGAATATATTCCCTGTATATGTTAAACAGACACATTTTCGTCGACTTCGAGGCATATACCTGGTCTGATATCGAAACCTGGCGGTCAGTGGACTGCTATAAGTCGGAAACTTCGTGAACATAGAATCCAGCCATATACTGGAAAGATTCCTCAGAAAATATATTCCCTGTATATGTTAAACAGACACTTTTTCGTCGACTTCGAGGCATATACCTGGTCCGAGATCGAAACCTGGCGGTCAGTGGACTGTTATAAGTCGGAAACTTCGTAAGAACAACGAATCCAACCATATACTGGAAAGATTCCTCAGGAATATATTCCCTGTATATGTTAAACAGACACATTTTCGTCGACTTCGAGGCATATACCTGGTCCGAGATCGAAACTTGGCGGTCAGTGGACTGCTATAAGTCGGAAACTTCGTAAGAACGACGAATCCAGCCATATACTGGAAAGATTCCTCAGGAATATATTCCCTGTATATGTTAAACAAACACATTTTCGTCGACTTCTTTGCATATACCTGGTCCGAGATCGAAACTTGGCGGTCAGTGGACTGCTATAAGTCGGAAACTTTGTAAGAACGACGAATCCAGCCATATACTGGAAATATTCCTGAGGAATATATTCCCTATATATGTTAAACAGACACATTTTCGTCGACTTCGAGGCATATACATGGTCCGAGATCGAAACCCGGCGGTCAGTGGACTGCTATAAGACGGAAACTTCGTAAGAACGACGAACCCAACCATATACGGGAAAGATTCCTCAGGAATATATTCCCTAAATATGTTAAACAGACACATTTTTTTCGACTTCGAGGCATATACCTGGTCCGAGATCGAAACCTGGCGGTCAGTGGACTGCTATAAGTCGGAAAGTTCGTAAGAACGACGAATCCAGCCATATACTGGAAAGATTCCTCATGAATATATTCTCTGTATATGTTAAACAGACAAATTTTCGTCGACTTCGAGGCATATACCTGGCCGATATCGAAACCTGACGGTCAGTGGACTGCTATAAGTCGGAAACTTCGTAAGAACGACGAATCCAGCTTTATACTGGAATGATTCCTCAGGAATATATTCCCTGTATATGTTAAAAAAGCACATTTTTATCGACTTAGAGGCATATACCTTGTCTGATATCGAAGCCTGGCAGTAAGTGGACTGCTATAAGTCGGAAACTTCGTAAGAACGACGAATCCAGACTTATACCGGAAATATTCCTCGGGAATATATTCCCTGTATATGTTAAACAGACACATTTTCGTCGACTTCGAGGCATATACCTGGCCCGAGATCGAAACCTGGCGGTCAGTGGACTGCTATAAGTCAGAAACATCGTAAGAACGAGGAATCCAGCCATATACTGGAAAGATTCCTCATGAATATATTCTCTGTATATGTTAAACAAACACATTTTCGTCGACTTCGAGGCATATACATGGTCCGAGATCAAAACTTGACTGTCAGTGGACTGCTATAAGTCGGAAACTTCGTAAGAACGACGAATCCAGCCATATACTGGAATGATTCCTCAGGAATATATTCTTTGTATATGTTAAAAAGACACATTTTCGTCGACTTCGAGGCATATACCTGGTCTGATATCGAAGCCTGGCGGTAACTGGACTGCTATAAGTCGGAAACTTCGTAAGAACGACGAATCCAGTCATATACCGGAAATATTCCTCAGGAATATATTCCCTGTATATGTTAAACAGACACATTTTCGTCGACTTCGAGGCGTATACTTGGACCGAGATCGAAACTTGGCGGTCAATGGACTGCTATAAGTCGGAAACTTCGTAAGAACGACGAATCCATCAATATACTGGAAAGATTCCTCATGAATATATTCTCTGTATATGTTAAACAAACACATTTTCGTCGACTTCGAGGCATATACCTGGTCCGAGATCGAAACCTGGCGGTCTGTGGACTGCTATAAGTCGGAAACTTTGTAAGAACGACGAATCCAGCCATATACTGGAAAGATTCCTCAAGAATATATTCCCTGTATATGTTAAACAAACACATTTTCGTCGACTTCGAGGCATATACATGGTCTGAGATCGAAACTTGACTGTCAGTAGACTGCTATAAGCCGGAAACTTCGTAAGAACGACGAATCCAGCCATATACTAGAATGATTCCTCAGGAATATATTCCATGTATATGTTAAACAAACACATTTTCGTCGACTTCGAGGCATATACATGGTCCGAGATCGAAACCTGGCGGTCAGTGGACTGCTATAAGTCGGAAACTTCGTAAGAACGACGAATCCAGCCATATACTAGAATGATTCCTCAGGAATATATTCCCTGTATATGTTAAACAAACACATTTTCGTCGACTTCGAGGCATATACCTGGTCCGAGATCGAAACCTGGCGGTCAGTGGAATGTTATAAGTCGGAAACTACGTAAGAACGACGAATCCAGCCATATACTGGAAAGATTCCTCAGGAATATATTCCCTGTATATGTTAAACAGACACATTTTCGTCGACTTCGAGGCATATACCTGGTCCGAGATCGAAACCTGGCGGTCAGTGGACTGTTATAAGTCGCTTACTTCGTAAGAAAGACGAATCTAACCATATACTGGAAAGATTCCTCAGGAATATATTCTCTGTATATGTTAAACAGACACATTTACGTCGACTTCGAGGTATATACCTGGTCCGAGATCGAAACCTGACGGTCAGTAGACCGCTATAAGTCGGAAACTTCGTAAGAACGACGAATCCAGCGATATACTGGAAAGATTCCTCAGGAATATATTCCCTGTATATGTTAAACAGACACATTTTCGTCGACTTCAAGGCGTATACCTGGTCCGAGATCGAAACCTGGCGGTCAGTGGACTGCTATAAGTCGGAAACTTCGTAAGAACGACGAATCCAGCAATATACTAGAAAGATTCCTCATGAATATATTCTCTGTATATGTTAAACAAACACATTTTCGTCGACTTCGAGGCATATACCTGGTCCGAGATCGAAACCTGGCGGTCAGTGGACTGCTATAAGTCGGAAACTTCGTAAGAACGACGAATCCATCCATATACTGAAAAGATTCCTCAAGAATATATTCCCTGTATATGTTAAACAAACACATTTTCGTCGACTTCGAGGCATATACATGGTCCGAGATCGAAACTTGACTGTCAGTGGACTGCTATAAGTCGGAAACTTCGTAAGAACGACGAATCCAGCCATATACTAGAATGATTCCTCAGGAATATATTCCCTGTATATGTTAAACAAACACATTTTCGTCGACTTCGAGGCATATACCTGGTCCGAGATCGAAACTTGGCGGTCAGTGGTCTGCTATAAGTCGTAAACTTCGTAAGAACGACGAATCCAGCCATATACTGGAAAGATTCCTCAGGAATATATTTCCTGTATATGTTAAACAAACACATTTTCGTTTACTTCTTTGCATATACCTGGTCCGAGATCGAAACCTGGCGGTCAGTGGACTGTTATAAGTCGGAAACTTCGTAAGAACGACGAATCCAACCATATACTGGAAAGATTGCTCTGGAATATATTCCATGTATATGTTAAACAGACACATTTTCGTCGACTACGATGCATATACCTGGTCCGAGATCGAAACCTGGCGGTCAGTGGACTGCTATAAGTCGCTTACTTCGTAAGAAAGACGAATCCAACCATATACTGGAAAGATTCCTCAGGAATATATTCTCTGTATATGTTAAACAAACACATTTTCGTCGACTTCGAGGCATATACATGGTCCGAGATCAAAACTTGACTGTCAGTGGACTGCTATAAGTCGGAAACTTCGTAAGAACGACGAATCCAGCCATATACTGCAATGATTCCTCAGGAATATATTCTTTGTATATGTTAAAAAGACACATTTTCGTCGACTTCGAGGCATATACCTGGTCTGATATCGAAGCCTGGCGGTAACTGGACTGCTATAAGTCGGAAACTTCGTAAGAACGACGAATCCAGTCATATACCGGAAATATTCCTCAGGAATATATTCCCTGTATATGTTAAACAGACACATTTTCGTCGACTTCGAGGCGTATACCTGGTCCGAGATCGAAACTTGGCGGTCAATGGACTGCTATAAGTCGGAAACTTCGTAAGAACGACGAATCCATCAATATACTGGAAAGATTCCTCATGAATATATTCTCTGTATATGTTAAACAAACACATTTTCGTCGACTTCGAGGCATATACCTGGTCCGAGATCGAAACCTGGCGGTCTGTGGACTGATATAAGTCGGAAACTTTGTAAGAACGACGAATCCAGCCATATACTGGAAAGATTCCTCAAGAATATATTCCCTGTATATGTTAAACAAACACATTTTCGTCGACTTCGAGGCATATACATGGTCCGAGATCGAAACTTGACTGTCAGTGGACTGCTATAAGTCGGAAACTTCGTAAGAACGACGAATCCAGCCATATACTGGAAAGATTCCTCAATAATATATTCCCTGTATATGTTAAACAAACACATTTTCGTCGACTTCGAGGCATATACATGGTCCGAGATCGAAACTTGACTGTCAGTGGACTGCTATAAGTCGGAAACTTCGTAAGAACGACGAATTCAGCCATATACTAGAATGATTCCTCAGGAATATATTCCCTGTATATGTTAAACAAACACATTTTCGTCGACTTCGAGGCATATACCTGGTCCGAGATCGAAACTTGGCGGTCAGTGGTCTGCTATAAGTCGTAAACTTCGTAAGAACGACGAATCCAGCCATATACTGGAAAGATTCCTCAGTAATATATTCCCTATATATGTTAAACAAACACATTTTCGTCGACTTCGAGGCATATACCTGGTCCGATATAGAAACCTGGCGGTCAGTGGACTGCTATAAGTCGGAAACTTCGTAAGAACGACGAATCCAGCCATATACTAGAAAGATTCCTCATGAAAATATTCCATGTATATGATAAACAGACACATTTTCGTCGACTTCGAGGCATATACCTGTTCCGAGATCGAAACCTGGCGGTCAGTGGACTGCTATAAGACGGGAACTTCGTAAGAACGACGAATCCATCCATATACTGGAATGATTCCTCAGGAATATATTCCCTGTATATGTTAAACAAACACATTTTCGTCGACTTCGAGGCATATACCTGGTCTGAGATCGAAACCTGGCGGTCAGTAGACTGATATAAGTCGGAAACTTCGTAAGAACGACGAATCCATCCATATACTGGAATAATTCCTCAGGAATATATTCCCTGTATATGTTAAACAGACATATTTTCGTCGACTTCGAGGCATATACCTGGTCCGAGATCGAAACCTGACGGTCAATGGACTGCTATAAGTCGGAAACTTCTTAAGAACGACGAATCCATCCATATACCGGAAATATTCCTCAGGAATATATTCCCTGTGTATGTTAAAAAGTCACATTTTCGTCAACTTCGAGGCATATACCTGGTCTGATATCGAAGCCTGGCGGTAAGTGGACTGCTATTAGACGGAAACTTCTTAAGAACGACGAATCCATCCATATACCGGAAATATTCGTCAGGAATATATTCCCTGTATATGTTAAACAGACACATTTTCGTCGACTTCGAGGCGTATACCTGGTCCGAGATCGAAACCTGGCTGTCAGTGGACTGCTATAAGTCGGAAACTTCGTAAGAACGACGAATCCAGCCATATACTGGAATGATTCCTCAGGAATATATTCCCTGTATATGTTAAAAAGACATATTTTCGTCGACTTCGAGGCATATACCTGGTCTGATATCGAAGCCTGACGGTAAGTGGACTGCTATAAGTCGGAAACTTCGTAAGAACGACGAATCCAGCAATATACTGGAAAGATTCCTCATGAATATATTCTCTGTATATGTTAAACAAACACATTTTCGTCGACTTCGAGGCATATACCTGGTCCGAGATCGAAACCTGGCGGTCAGTGGACTGCTATAAGTCGGAAACTTCGTAAGAACGACGAATCCATCCATATACTGAAAAGATTCCTCAAGAATATATTCCCTGTATATGTTAAACAAACACATTTTCGTCGACTTCGAGGCATATACATGGTCCGAGATCGAAACTTGACTGTCAGTGGACTGCTATAAGTCGGAAACTTCGTAAGAACGACGAATCCAGCCATATACTAGAATGATTCCTCAGGAATATATTCCCTGTATATGTTAAACAAACACATTTTCGTCGACTTCGAGGCATATACCTGGTCCGAGATCGAAACTTGGCGGTCAGTGGTCTGCTATAAGTCGTAAACTTCGTAAGAACGACGAATCCAGCCATATACTGGAAAGATTCCTCAGGAATATATTTCCTGTATATGTTAAACAAACACATTTTCGTTTACTTCTTTGCATATACCTGGTCCGAGATCGAAACCTGGCGGTCAGTGGACTGTTATAAGTCGGAAACTTCGTAAGAACGACGAATCCAACCATATACTGGAAAGATTGCTCTGGAATATATTCCATGTATATGTTAAACAGACACATTTTCGTCGACTACGATGCATATACCTGGTCCGAGATCGAAACCTGGCGGTCAGTGGACTGCTATAAGTCGCTTACTTCGTAAGAAAGACGAATCCAACCATATACTGGAAAGATTCCTCAGGAATATATTCTCTGTATATGTTAAACAAACACATTTTCGTCGACTTCGAGGCATATACATGGTCCGAGATCAAAACTTGACTGTCAGTGGACTGCTATAAGTCGGAAACTTCGTAAGAACGACGAATCCAGCCATATACTGGAATGATTCCTCAGGAATATATTCTTTGTATATGTTAAAAAGACACATTTTCGTCGACTTCGAGGCATATACCTGGTCTGATATCGAAGCCTGGCGGTAACTGGACTGCTATAAGTCGGAAACTTCGTAAGAACGACGAATCCAGTCATATACCGGAAATATTCCTCAGGAATATATTCCCTGTATATGTTAAACAGACACATTTTCGTCGACTTCGAGGCGTATACCTGGTCCGATATCGAAACTTGGCGGTCAATGGACAGCTATAAGTCGGAAACTTCGTAAGAACGACGAATCCATCAATATACTGGAAAGATTCCTCATGAATATATTCTCTGTATATGTTAAACAAACACATTTTCGTCGACTTCGAGGCATATACCTGGTCCGAGATCGAAACCTGGCGGTCTGTGGACTGATATAAGTCGGAAACTTTGTAAGAACGACGAATCCAGCCATATACTGGAAAGATTCCTCAAGAATATATTCCATGTATATGTTAAACAAACACATTTTCGTCGACTTCGAGGCATATACATGGTCCGAGATCGAAACTTGACTGTCAGTGGACTGCTATAAGTCGGAAACTTCGTAAGAACGACGAATCCAGCCATATACTAGAATGATTCCTCAGGAATATATTCCATGTATATGTTAAACAAACACATTTTCGTCGACTTCGAGGCATATACATGGTCCGAGATCGAAACCTGGCGGTCAGTGGACTGCTATAAGTCGGAAACTTCGTAAGAACGACGAATCCAGCCATATACTAGAATGATTCCTCAGGAATATATTCCCTGTATATGTTAAACAAACACATTTTCGTCGACTTCGAGGCGTATACCTGGTCCGAGATCGAAACCTGGCGGTCAGTGGACTACTATAAGTCGGAAACTTCGTAAGAACGACGAATCCAGCAATATACTAGAAAGATTCCTCATGAATATATTCTCTGTATATGTTAAACAAACACATTTTCGTCGACTTCGAGGCATATACCTGGTCCGAGATCGAAACCTGGCGGTCAGTGGACTGCTATAAGTCGGAAACTTCGTAAGAACGACGAATCCATCCATATACTGAAAAGATTCCTCAAGAATATATTCCCTGTATATGTTAAACAAACACATTTTCGTCGACTTCGAGGCATATACATGGTCCGAGATCGAAACTTGACTGTCAGTGGACTGCTATAAGTCGGAAACTTCGTAAGAACGACGAATCCAGCCATATACTAGAATGATTCCTCAGGAATATATTCCCTGTATATGTTAAACAAACACATTTTCGTCGACTTCGAGGCATATACCTGGTCCGAGATCGAAACTTGGCGGTCAGTGGTCTGCTATAAGTCGTAAACTTCGTAAGAACGACGAATCCAGCCATATACTGGAAAGATTCCTCAGGAATATATTTCCTGTATATGTTAAACAAACACATTTTCGTTTACTTCTTTGCATATACCTGGTCCGAGATCGAAACCTGGCGGTCAGTGGACTGTTATAAGTCGGAAACTTCGTAAGAACGACGAATCCAACCATATACTGGAAAGATTGCTCTGGAATATATTCCATGTATATGTTAAACAGACACATTTTCGTCGACTACGATGCATATACCTGGTCCGAGATCGAAACCTGGCGGTCAGTGGACTGCTATAAGTCGCTTACTTCGTAAGAAAGACGAATCCAACCATATACTGGAAAGATTCCTCAGGAATATATTCTCTGTATATGTTAAACAAACACATTTTCGTCGACTTCGAGGCATATACATGGTCCGAGATCAAAACTTGACTGTCAGTGGACTGCTATAAGTCAGAAACTTCGTAAGAACGACGAATCCAGCCATATACTGGAATGATTCCTCAGGAATATATTCTTTGTATATGTTAAAAAGACACATTTTCGTCGACTTCGAGGCATATACCTGGTCTGATATCGAAGCCTGGCGGTAACTGGACTGCTATAAGTCGGAAACTTCGTAAGAACGACGAATCCAGTCATATACCGGAAATATTCCTCAGGAATATATTCCCTGTATATGTTAAACAGACACATTTTCGTCGACTTCGAGGCGTATACTTGGACCGAGATCGAAACTTGGCGGTCAATGGACTGCTATAAGTCGGAAACTTCGTAAGAACGACGAATCCATCAATATACTGGAAAGATTCCTCATGAATATATTCTCTGTATATGTTAAACAAACACATTTTCGTCGACTTCGAGGCATATACATGGTCCGAGATCAAAACTTGACTGTCAGTGGACTGCTATAAGTCGGAAACTTCGTAAGAACGACGAATCCAGCCATATACTGGAATGATTCCTCAGGAATATATTCTTTGTATATGTTAAAAAGACACATTTTCGTCGACTTCGAGGCATATACCTGGTCTGATATCGAAGCCTGGCGGTAACTGGACTGCTATAAGTCGGAAACTTCGTAAGAACGACGAATCCAGTCATATACCGGAAATATTCCTCAGGAATATATTCCCTGTATATGTTAAACAGACACATTTTCGTCGACTTCGAGGCGTATACCTGGTCCGAGATCGAAACTTGGCGGTCAATGGACTGCTATAAGTCGGAAACTTCGTAAGAACGACGAATCCATCAATATACTGGAAAGATTCCTCATGAATATATTCTCTGTATATGTTAAACAAACACATTTTCGTCGACTTCGAGGCATATACCTGGTCCGAGATCGAAACCTGGCGGTCTGTGGACTGATATAAGTCGGAAACTTTGTAAGAACGACGAATCCAGCCATATACTGGAATGATTCCTCAGGAATATATTCCCTGTATATGTTAAACAAATACATTTTCGTCGACTTCGAGGCATATACCTGGTCCGAGATCGAAACCTGGCGGTCAGTGGAATGTTATAAGTCGGAAACTACGTAAGAACGACGAATCCAGCCATATACTGGAAAGATTCCTCAGGAATATATTCCCTGTATATGTTAAACAGACACATTTTCGTCGACTTCGAGGCATATACCTGGTCCGAGATCGAAACCTGGCGGTCAGTGGACTGTTATAAGTCGCTTACTTCGTAAGAAAGACGAATCTAACCATATACTGGAAAGATTCCTCAGGAATATATTCTCTGTATATGTTAAACAGACACATTTACGTCGACTTCGAGGTATATACCTGGTCCGAGATCGAAACCTGACGGTCAGTAGACCGCTATAAGTCGGAAACTTCGTAAGAACGACGAATCCAGCGATATACTGGAAAGATTCCTCAGGAATATATTCCCTGTATATGTTAAACAGACACATTTTCGTCGACTTCAAGGCGTATACCTGGTCTGAGATCGAAACCTGGCGGTCAGTGGACTGCTATAAGTCGGAAACTTCGTAAGAACGACGAATCCAGCAATATACTAGAAAGATTCCTCATGAATATATTCTCTGTATATGTTAAACAAACACATTTTCGTCGACTTCGAGGCATATACCTGGTCCGAGATCGAAACCTGGCGGTCAGTGGACTGCTATAAGTCGGAAACTTCGTAAGAACGACGAATCCATCCATATACTGAAAAGATTCCTCAAGAATATATTCCCTGTATATGTTAAACAAACACATTTTCGTCGACTTCGAGGCATATACATGGTCCGAGATCGAAACTTGACTGTCAGTGGACTGCTATAAGTCGGAAACTTCGTAAGAACGACGAATCCAGCCATATACTAGAATGATTCCTCAGGAATATATTCCCTGTATATGTTAAACAAACACATTTTCGTCGACTTCGAGGCATATACCTGGTCCGAGATCGAAACCTGGCGGTCAGTGGACTGCTATAAGTCGGAAACTTCGTAAGAACGACGAATCCAGCCATATACTGGAAAGATTCCTCAGGAATATATTCCCTGTATATGTTAAACAGACACATTTTCGTCGACTTCGAGGCATATACCTGGTCCGAGATCGAAACTTGGCGGTCAGTGGACTGCTATAAGTCGGAAACTTCGTAAGAACGACGAATCCAGCCATATACTGGAAAGATTCCTGAGGAATATATTCCCTGTATATGTTAAACAAACACATTTTCGTCGACTTCGAGGCATATACATGGTCCGAGATCGAAACCTAGCGGTCAGTGAACTGTTATAAGTCGGAAACTTCGTAAGAACGACGAATCCAACCATATACTGGAAAGATTCCTCAGGAATATATTCCCTGTATATGTTAAACAGACATATTTTCGTCGACTTCGAGGCATATGCCTGGTCCGATATCGAAACCTGGCGGTCAGTGGACTGCTATAAGTCGGAAACTTCGTAAGAACGACGAATCCATCCATATACTGGAAAGATTCCTCTGGAATATATTCCCTGTATATGTTAAACAGACACATTTTCGTCGACTTCGAGGCATATACCTGGTTCGAGATAGAAACCTGGCGGTCAGTGGACAGCTATAAGTCGGAAACTTCGTAAGAACGACGAATCCATCCATATACTGGAAAGATTCCTGAGGAATATATTCCCTATATATGTTAAACAGACACATTTTCGTCGACTTCGAGGCATATACCTGGTCCGAGATCGAAACCTGGCGGTAAGTGGACTGCTATAAGTCGGAATCTTCGTAAGACGACGAATCCAGCCATATACTGGAAAGATTCCTCAGGAATATATTCCCTGTATATGTTAAACAAACACATTTTCGTCGACTTCGAGACATATACCTGGTCCGAGATCGAAACCTGGCGGTCAGTAGACTGCTATAAGTCGGAAACTTCGTAAGAACGACGAATCCAGCTATATACTGGAAAGATTCCTCAGGAATATATTCCCTGTATATGTTAAACAAATACATTTTCGTCGACTTCGAGGCATATACCTGGTCCGAGATCGAAACCTGGCGATCAGTGGACTGCTATAAATCGGAAACTTCGTAAGGACGACGAATCCATCCATATACTGGAAAGATTCCTCAGGAATATATTCCTGTATATGTTAAACAGACACATTTTCTTCGACTTCGAGGCATATACTTGGTCCGAGATCGAAACCTGGCGGTAAGTGGACTGATATAAGTCGGAAACTTTGTAAGAACGACGAATCCAGCCATATACTGGGAAGATTCCTTAGGAATATATTCCCTATATATGTTAAACATACACATTTTCGTCGACTTCGAGGCATATACCTGGTCTGATATTGAAACCTGGCGGTCAGTGGACTGCTATAAGTCGGAAACTTCGTAAGAATATAAAATCCATCCATATACTGGAAAGATTCCTCAGGAATATATTCCCTGTATATGTTAAACAGACACATTTTCGTCGAATTCGAGGCATATGCCTGGTCCGATATCGAAACCTGGCGGTCAGTGGACTACTATAAGTCGGAAACTTCGTAAGAACGACGAATCCAGCCATATACTGGAATGATTCCTTAGGAATATATTCCATGTATATGTTAAACAGACACATTTTCGTCGACTTCGAGGCATATACCTGGTCCGAGATCGAAACCTGACGGTCAGTGGACTGCTATAAGTCGGAAACTTCGTTAGACCGACGAATCCATACATATACTGAAAAGATTCCTCAAGAATATATTCCCTGTATATGTTAAACAAACACATTTTCGTCGACTTCGAGGCATATACATGGTCCGAGATCGAAACTTGACTGTCAGTGGACTGCTATAAGTCGGAAACTTCGTAAGAACGACGAATCCAGCCATATACTAGAATGATTCCTCAGGAATATATTCCATGTATATGTTAAACAAACACATTTTCGTCGACTTCGAGGCATATACATGGTCCGAGATCGAAACCTGGCGGTCAGTGGACTGCTATAAGTCGGAAACTTCGTAAGAACGACGAATCCAGCCATATACTAGAATGATTCCTCAGGAATATATTCCCTGTATATGTTAAACAAACACATTTTCGTCGACTTCGAGGCATATACCTGGTCCGAGATCGAAACCTGGCGGTCAGTGGAATGTTATAAGTCGGAAACTACGTAAGAACGACGAATCCAGCCATATACTGGAAAGATTCCTCAGGAATATATTCCCTGTATATGTTAAACAGACACATTTTCGTCGACTTCGAGGCATATACCTGGTCCGAAATCGAAACCTGGCGGTCAGTGGACTGTTATAAGTCGCTTACTTCGTAAGAAAGACGAATCTAACCATATACTGGAAAGATTCCTCAGGAATATATTCTCTGTATATGTTAAACAGACACATTTTCGTCGACTTCGAGGTATATACCTGGTCCGAGATCGAAACTTGACTGTCAGTGGACTGCTATAAGTCGGAAACTTCGTAAGAACGACGAATCCAGCCATATACTAGAATGATTCCTCAGGAATATATTCCCTGTATATGTTAAACAGACACATTTTCGTCGACTTCAAGGCGTATACCTGGTCCGAGATCGAAACCTGGCGGTCAGTGGACTGCTATAAGTCGGAAACTTCGTAAGAACGACGAATCCAGCAATATACTGGAAAGGTTCCTCATGAATATATTCACTGTATATGTTAAACAAACACATTTTCGTCGACTTCGAGGCATATACCTGGTCCGAGATCGAAACCTGGCGGTCAGTGGACTGCTATAAGTCGGAAACTTCATAAGAACGACGAATCCATCCATATACTGAAAAGATTCCTCAAGAATATATTCCCTGTATATGTTAAACAAACACATTTTCGTCGACTTCGAAGCATATACATGGTCCAAGATCGAAACTTGACTGTCAGTGGACTGCTATAAGTCGGAAACTTCGTAAGAACGACGAATCCAGCCATATACTAGAATGATTCCTCAGGAATATATTCCCTGTATATGTTAAACAAACACATTTTCGTCGACTTCGAGGCATATACCTGGTCCGAGATCGAAACTTGGCGGTCAGTGGTCTGCTATAAGTCGTAAACTTCGTAAGAACGACGAATCCAGCCATATACTGGAAAGATTCCTCAGGAATATATTTCCTGTATATGTTAAACAAACACATTTTCGTTTACTTCTTTGCATATACCTGGTC